>NC_092633.1:59179511-59256364 GCF_039555335.1 Amphiura filiformis
TTTTCTATTTCAGCGTGCACCACAAACGGCACCCAATTATGAAAAGATGCGTATCAAGGTCAGCGAGCAGCTGCAGAATTTGAATATGCTTGAAGATGCACTGAAAGAGAACAAGATATCTTTAGAGTTACACACGGTAAGTTTCATTGTGGGTAGTGTATTACTGTTAAGCTAAATGCCTGTGAACATTTGGCCCAGATATTTTCAGAACAAAGGGTCCAAATTTGGCTTGGAAATTTTTTTCTAACACTGATTTAAAATGGGGAAGATTTTGGGAATATATATCTTCCATCGGGGGGGGGGCTGGTATGAATGTAAATGAATAAACACATTAAGCATCTCCATTTGAATTTTATACAGTTATAAAGAGTGTTTGAATACTACTATATGGTTTGAAATTCATACTTCCCCTGTGAGCTTGGACTTTAAATGCATTAGCCCAATGAGCAGGAGGCTTGATAGAAAAAAAGTGTCAATGTGTTTTAAAAATAGCCACCTGAAAAATATAAGAATCAAGGTAAATTTATTTCCATAATTCAATATTAAAAATACCAATTATAATATTATGCATAATATAGGAATAATTCAGGAGACATACATAGAAAACAAGGTGAATATGGAGGAGGTGAGAAGACGGCCAAGAATGCCCGTAAATACCCTTACATTCCTAAGCTTTGATGATTTTGACACCCACAATATCAACAAAGTTACCAAACAAGTAGCACAATTACTTAATAAAGAGCAACCTGAAGAACAACAACTGTTAAGAATCAACTTAAGCTTTGTTTCACAGTATGAGCCTTGTTTAGCGAATAAGAAATATAAAATTGGATCAGCAGTATGGCTGGCACAGTTTTAACAAGTCAAGCCATTTCATGGTCGAGTGAAGTCATTTTTAGCAATAGGTGGAGTCAAATGACTTAATTGAATCACTGTTCAATCTCTATGGGGAAAATTTCAAGATGTGAGTCGAGTCATTTTATTTGTGAAAATTTGAGTCTTTGAGTCATGACTCGTTACAAGTCTGATGGCTGGCTTGGTCAGTGAATACTTTGCGCATATTCTTAGAAAAGTTGAAGTTGTTATCATTTCTTATTTGGTAATCTTAGATTTTGGAATGTAGTTTTTGATATGAGATGGTTTGGTTATTGTATTTAAAAGATATTCTTGGCTGATATAATCAACATGAGTGATATTTTTTATTGGGAATGTCATAACTTCTTGCTATGTTTTATTTTCTGTTTTGTCATTTTTTGTTTAGATTACTGTTGACATCATAAATCAAGCGATTGAGGTGCCTGAGATGAGACTAAAACATCTGTTTGAGAGGTACATCATATTCAGGAAACTAAAAGAACAAAAAGGTAATTGTAATGTTCATAACAGTTTATCTGTGTTGGTATATTGAATGATTAAAAACCTTTGATTCAAAGACAAGAAATTATTCCTACCTCAGAATCTTTCATCAGCGAGAGTGAGACAGTGTTGTGTATCGCTACAGGTGGTTTGAACGAGGTGTCAAGGAGGCAGTGCAAATCAAAGTTAACCAGCCATTATTCAACCAAGTTATAATACGCCTTCTATGTGCATCTTCATTATTGTTCATACCTCATCATGATATTAATTAACTAAGCTATCACTATCAGACAGGAATAAAGGCTCATTTACAACCAAAAAAAAGCTGGGGTAATCGAGAGTGACCGGGATCAGGAGTGCTGTGTTATGCACTTGTAAGGAATTTGGCCTAATTTAACCCTTGATCTTGAATAACAAAGTGGTAGAAAATGCAATTATCTGCAAGTAATTTATCATAGACATTAGACTTCTAAAATGATAGTAATAAGGGTATGTTATTCAATAAGGACACAAAATTTATTTTCTTCAAGTCATCATGATCATGGTCATAGCCTTAATAATATAAGAGGTTTGTTAAACATTTTTTTTACTAGCCGCAAATATCCTGTTCATGCACTTCATTGTCGTCTGCAAAAGAAGATGAAGACAATGTTAGATCATAACAAAGAATTTAAATAGAGATGAATTTATGGAGGAGAGGTATCTTAATCTTAATATTGTTATATCTTTGACTAAAATAATTATAAACTAGCGGGATACCCGCGCTTCGCGCGGGTCCCCGCTAGATGAGTAAATGGGAGCGATCACTAAAACAGGAGGAATTACTGAAAAGGTCGAATCATTAAAAGGTAAATTTTATTTTTCTAAACCTGTCCCTTCTTGCATTTCCATTTTCTTTTCAGTTTCTTCTGCACGGACCTAGTTTGTTTCCATTAAAACAAAATGCTATTTAGCTTGTCATTTTCCGTTTCCATCTAGGCCTAACCCCATTTCCTTTATTTTCTAAATCTATCCTTTCTTATACGTTTCCCTTTATAGCTTCATTTTTATTAGCTGCTTAGCTTGTGATTTCCGCTTCCTTCAGTTGTTATTTATTTTTCTTATTTTTCCTGATTAGTTTCTAATTTTAACTTCTTTTTTCCCCTTAATTTTCCTGATTAGTTTCTTTCTTTCCCTCTTTAGTTTGCTCCCGTTTCATTTAGTTACTGTAACCATAACCCGTATAATAGACCTACCCGTACCTTTTTTGTCTTCTTCTTTTTTCTTTTTTTTAAAATTCATTTAGCTCCTTTCTTTCTCTTCAGTTTCTTTTGCATAGGTCTATTTTGTTCCCATGCTGCTTAGCTTGTGATTTCCGTTTCCACGTTATTCATTTATTGAGCCCCGTTCCCATGCATTATTTTATAAATCTACCATTTCTTACATTTCTCCTTTTAGTTTTTGCTTTTCCTGCTTAGCTTGTGATTTCCGTTTTTTTATTTTTTTATTTATTTATTTATTTATTTATTCTTTCATTTTAGCTTCCTTCCTTCCTCTCGTATCCTCACGATTTTTTATTATCTTGGCGGGTAATCTCTTAACCGAATCCAGTACCATGCATATAATCCACAACCCGACCCATCCATAGGCCTACCTTTTCAGTTTTGTCTTCCTTTCTTTTCTTTTCTATTTCTCTGGCACGGAAAGTTGGTCTGTGCATATTATGCACCCCGTACGTTCGCGTCACATTGCTCAGTACAGCCATAGACATACCACCTAGACCTATCACTGCCCATCCCTAACCATGGCAGTAGGTGAAGCCACGTATCCAAGGTGATTTTGGTCGGGTGGTCGGACGCGGAGAAATAAGCGTTCATGTCTGGAGCGCGCTCGTTTGCGTGATTGCTGCGCCGTTATCGCCGCGTCAAATGCAACATGTTCTGTAGACGCGATCATGTCTGCTTGTTTGCGTCCGGGTTGCGTCCTTGTCAAATTCGTTGCTAAGCAGTGTTGACTTCACTACGCAAACCAAAGTCATAGGTCTAGGTACTTGTTTGTCTGGGAGTACAGCGACGTACTAACGCCAACGCACTAACGCCAACGCGCTGCTGCCAGTTAGTTACGGTACGCGCTACCACTGAGTTTTGACAACAAAAAATCCCGGGAAAAACACCGGTTTTAACCATATTTTCACTGATTTTGAGGCCAATTCTTGGTCTTGACCGTTTTCAACCATATAAAGTGCAATGCGTTCCCCGTAGGCCTATATTCCTCAATCTCCCATATGAATTTGGCTGTAAAACTAAACGACGATTCATAGGCCTAGAATAAATAATAAAATTCACGCGACGTAGCCTTAATCTCTTGGCTGCCAACTTCGGTGCAGTGGTGGAAAATCGGGTGCGTAGCTCTGCGAGGGCTTAAAAGCTCGTAAGATCATTCTTAAAGCACGCGATGTTGTGCATCTAGATAGCCTGAATCATTTCTTGGCCACCTCGCAGTTGGCAGAAAACAGGGCAATGTTGCTCTGCGTATGGTTTTTTAATGGAAATATTATTCTATTATTACGCGGTTCACACTGTCCTTATTACCCACAATGCCACTGCATGCGATTTTGCATAGCAACACGACAGTTATTTATGTTATTCTCTTAGTTACCATCAAATTTTGCAAAAACGAATGTCCGATGGAAAAATGGCAATATGTACCCGATCATTATACCACTAAATCAAAGCCGAAAGTCTAGGCAATTCGGAGAACACTCGCGCACAAGATGGGCAACCTTCCTTTTATTTATATAATATGATACCAACAGACACATATAAAAGCTGTAGGTCTGCTATCAGTAGTAGATAGCACAGTGGTTTTCAAACAACGCTGAGCAATGATAATAAACACACATACAATTATCATCATATAATTGTTACTTTTATTGACAAACATTCTAATGATTTGTTTGAAGTGCAAAACTATTAATTTTTTTTGGGATTTTAAGGAAAATAGCAAGTTTTCTTTTCTGTAGGCTTACAGTTTTGCCCTTTTTGAAACACAACTGAAGAAAAGTAATAAATAAAAGCATAGAGGCATTATTTATACAAGCAAGACTTAATATAAGGTCATGTGGAAATAAAATAAAATATAATATACACAAAAATATAACAAATCAGGGTGTGTATCAGGTTGTGTGTGGTATAAGCCTAAGCACAAGACCACTGGTCTAGGCTAGTCTTTTTGCTGGTAACATTGCGATAATGCGACGGCAACCTTGTTTAGTACGGTAACCTGGAAACCCGCCTGGAAAGGATGACAGCTCATTTAAAATGTACCTCCAACTGCGTATTCAATTAACTAGCTTGTATAAAGGGATGTGGTTGTCAAGCATTAAGCCTGCAAGGCTGCTATAATGAAAGACAAAGATAAAAAGACTAGTTTGCGTCTGACGTCATCTGTCAATCAAACTCGGAGCACGGTTTGTTTACAAGTGTCGTGATGATATGAGTTGCTGAACACGGCGGTAAAACTGGGCGCCTTATTGTTAATTTTGCACCTTTAAACATACAAACCATCTCACAAGTTAGGTCTTTATACTAGGAAACTTTCTTTGGTGAAGGCACCATGTCAACAATGCCTAGAAAAGTTGCTTTTTGCCTTGTAAGAGTATGTAATTGTTCGAATTTGTCGCCATTCACTGCTATTCCTTTTCTCCGATCGGCACCAGTCAGATGAATCGACCTTCCTTAGGAGCGCTATTAGCCAATCAAGGATCGTAGAGAATTTGATTGACAGTGACGTCAGACGCAAACTAGTCTTTTTATCTTTGTCTTTCATTATAAGACTAGGTAGAATCAGAGGTTTGACAGTAAATTTCGCTGATCTCTCCTGTTCTTTTCTATGTCGATTTAACACACGATTCCCGCTGTTGTTTTGGTTCCACTTTAGCACCCCCCGGTACACGCATGGAGGCTGCCATTTGGGCGTTTAGCACCCAATTTAGCACCCGGCTACCATGGCTACGCGTTCAGCATCGCGTACAGTACGTGTTCCCAACTGTCAATCATCGGGGGTCAATCACCTTCAGCTTGACAACGATATCTGAATAGACTATCGCCAAGTCTTACGTGTAGGCACGAAATTTAGGTTAATTTTCGTGATTGAAAACAGTATTTTTCTTGTATAAATCTTGGCCCGGATAGCGGGATTGTTGGTTGATTTAATGTATTCGATAAATTAAGTTCATGGATGCGCTAAAAATATAATTAAAAGTATTAAACATGCCGTTCAACATTTGGAAAAAAATGCACTGTACGTAGCAGGCTTGAAAAAATATAACTGTGGATGCAGCATGCCACGATTTTACGGGTAATTTTCATGACTTGAACGCGGAGCACAGACGCGATATAGCCAGTGGAAATCGCGGTAGCGTTCCAGGCCTACACGATGGCAGGGTAATGGCGGCTCCCATACTTTATTACTTTTATAACAAGCTGTCATATCCCAATTTGTTTTATCTCTGGTAGAATTTACATTCTAGAAATCCGGCTTGAGTTAAGACTTTGAGTTAAGACTATACAGTCTTTGGTAAGTTGTTGCAAGACTTTGAGTTAAGACTATACAGTCTTTGGTAAGTTGTTGCAAAATTCAGAAGAAGCATGGCAAAAAGATCTGTGTCCATAAGAAGTAGTTGAAACTGATGTTGAAACAAGATTTAGTTTTGAGGATGAGCGTAAGCTACAAGATGATTTGTATCAGTTTGTATTGAACTTATAAGAAATACTTGATGGCTTTTATTTTCACAGATTCACTCATAGAAAAGCTAGATGAAACAGGCTCAAAGCCAGGAAAGGATAAGAAGATGGAAGGTTTTTTTATGCGGATGGAAACACGAATGCAGGATGTAAGTCCGTTTTAACCAATTGAAATGATTGGGGAAGGTTATACATATCTTGACTGAAATTCCATTAATCCACTCTGCAACCTGCATGTAATAACCAATAAAACTTGCTTGCTTGCTTATGTCGACTTGTCTAGTTGGACTCCGCTGATGGCTCTCCACACAACTCCGTTCTGCATGCAGTTCCTAATGTCTTGTCTCTCTAGTCCAGTATCCTCTATTAGTTGCTTAATGTAGTCCTTCCGTGGTTGTCCTCTTGATCTTTTACCATGCGAGGCTGCCACAGCAAAACTCTGGAAGCTGCCTGTTTCACTTCTGGCACAGTGTCCAGCAAATCTCAGCTTTTTTGTTTTTAGCCTTTCGGAGATTTGGGAGAGATTGCCGTACAGCTCCTTATTGGTGGTGTGCGACTGCCAGGTAACATTAAGTGCTTCTTAATTGGTAGGATAATAGACTATGTCTGATCCCCTCTTGCTGCCTAATTCTATAGTTTTGCTAATTTTGTTGAAGATGAGAAAATATGAAATGATAAATAATATGTTGGTATCAATAACCATTGTATTTCACAGAGTATAAAGAATTGGCAAGCAAGAAAAGAGGAACTGAAAAAAGCAAGGACAAAGCTTTATGAACAGATGGGAGACATGTAAGTATCACACAAATCTGATGTGCACACTGACCCCCACCCACAAACCGTACTCCATCCGCACACCCACATACTTGTAGAGGCTAACAAAGACTTACAACTTGGACCTATCTAAAAATCGAGTAGGACCTTGCTCATCTGAAGCTTAACTCCAAACCATGGACCCACTTGAGGTTTTACAATCCAACCATGACCTGACACTGGTGAAAGAGACATTGTCTTATGCGCATTTTTTGCGTGTCTGCAATATGCTGGTGGAGGAAAGGAACTGTGGTTGTCCACGGTTGGTGGGTGTTCATGGCGATTTTGGGTGTGTGTCCTTGTTTGCCAGTGTTTACAAATAAACACCCTGTCCATACTTCGGATGACATTGTTTATTTACTTGGGCTGTCATATTGGTTCACTTTCATGTGACAGTTTAAAAAAATTGGATGTTGAATACGCACCTTAGGGTTTCTCTACCGGATGGCAATTTGTACCTAAATTCCTGACCAGAAGATAATAGGCATATTGCATAACATTGGATACAGTTCAGAGGTTAGTCCATCTCCTTTGTTATGGAATATGCATATGGTATCATATCGAAACCTTTGGGGAACTAAGATTTCCGAGCTATTCCACGCTTGAACTCCTATGGAAACACGGGCTAAAATCGGGTCTTTTTTTACATCTCTTGCCACCGAAATATAATTTGTAGTGATATAACTTGGATCTGCTAATTACATGGAGCTAATACTGTGATCTTTTGATTTTTTCAAAAATAAACATGCTCGAAACTTGTTTAGACTCGCGTGTCTAGGGGAAAACTATTTATTTTTACTCAAAAATCACGAAAATTTCAGTGTAAAGTTCGCGTTTCTTGACAAACCAGGAGTTTCTAGTCAGCTTCTATTCACCAGAAAATAAACAGCGCCATCTAATCACTTGGATCTCTTGAGTAAAATTTCTTCAATGTGACCGCTTTCCATTGATGTAACATTCATTGTGATGGCTTCAGATTAAGACTCGCATATGTTCAAGAAAGAAAAAATCGTGAAGTCAAAGTCGGACTGAAATATAGTCATCAGGCCGTCATATCCTAGTTGTTTGCACAGACCTAAACATTTCGACGCACTGAATGCGCAAAGCCAATCGATCAGGAAGTAAACAAACAACCCGCTGAAGAGGTTAAGTGGGCTATTGTGTGTAACATGGGCAAGCTTCTTTCCAAAGTTTGTGTATATTCTTTTGTATTTGTGGCCAAATTGTAATTACATTTTAAATTTTTGTATTATTCTGTAACCACAGTATTGCAAAATAAGCAATACAGAATAAAGGTGTGTTTTTGTTTGCAATAAAACACAATATAAAGTGGTTAAAATAGCAATAAAGGAGTCGTATGTCAAAATAAAAAATTCGACCGATCCTCCAATTGCGTTGACAGTGTATCGATCTGTGTTCACTATGCGTGACCTGTGCGTTCAGGCCAATTTTGATAGGGTCCTTTTCACTAAAAAGGTTTCCATATGTGTGGAAAGAAATTGAGGTACAAATCGACATCGGTCAGAGAAACCTTAAAGGTGTATTGATATCAGTCGCATCAGGCTACTCTAACTGTGATGGATTTTTTTGATGATTTTTGCTGCAATGTGTACCATTTCCTGTCCCATATATATTAATATTAGTGGATTTTATGACATTGGCATTCAAGCTGAAAATTGGGGTACTTTTGGAGTAAGTTTGGGGCTGAAAATGTTGGCAACCCTAGTTGTACATCATGTCATTCCAATTTACAGCTCAATTGGTAGGGCGCTAGACTCTGGTGTGTGAGTGCTTGATGGTACAACTTTGCACCACCCCAGTATCTATGTATGTTCTCTTGAAAAAATAATGTTAGCTTGAAATACTTACCTGCTAGTTGTGCAACTTTGCACCCCCCCAGTATCTACGATGTATGGTCTCTTGCAAAAATAATGTTAGCTTGAAATACTTACCTGCTAGTTGTCCCACTCTACGCGTACAAAACACAGGGAGCTGATCCTGGCTGTGATGGTTATTATGTGACATAGGCTGGCTAGGGTTCCGTGCCTGTATAATAGGAATGTGTCCCTGAATGATGCTAAGTAGTTTATAAGTTGTTCAGCGACTTTTTGTAAAGTGCAATAATCTCATAAGTAATTGCACTATATAAATCTCTTGCTTTTTTGTTAGAATCATTATCCATAATAACATGGTCCATTTTTATGTGACGTTTTCAAATATTTTAATATTCCTCATTGCAAGCTAGCTCTAGTCAGAAGTCAAAAGCTTCCCACCTTGTGACTGAAGTTACATCAGCACTTTGTTATGAAAACAGTTTTTACCCTTCTCTTATGCTCTCTGAATGTACCCCTTCCCAGATCACATTTCTATCTATCAGGAACAAATCTATAGCTGTTAGGTTTTGCCAGTGGTTGTCAGTGGCAGATGTACCTGTCCTTGGATATGTCATGTAACACTTTCTAACCATCATTATGTGGAGCCTATCACACCTGCAGTGGCGTAACTTTGGTTCAGGGTGCCCGGGGGCGAAAGTAGATCGGGTGCCCCTAACCAATGGTGCACACCGTCATCATCCCTATATCTTCGTGTTAAAAATTGCCGTGGTAGTACGATAAATCCTCACGTTTTTCAACAACTACGCATGGTGATTTTGTTCGAGATAGGCCGTGCGACTCAGGCTATGCATACAATTTGAGATTTTGAGAGCCGCCACACTGTTTCTATTCTATGTTTTACGATTTTCGCATGATCAGTATATGGCTGGTCGTAACCGCCATTAACGTGGAGCTGCTACGCGTAGCTTACTTTTTCGCTTCGGCGGAGCTAAATTGACCAATCATGTTAGATCTTTTCATTACGCTGGAGCCAGTTGATGCATCATCGTTCCAGAGAGAGAAAACTCTTGCCAAAATTAATGTTTACTATGTGGATTTTAAATGAATCGAATGTAAATAAACCACCAACAGTTGTACATGATCAATACCATTGTTTGATTAGTGTATAGTGAATGTTACCTTGCATGCATGTGCCATGTGTGTGGCGTGTTTGTTTGTTTGTCTACTGTGTCAGGCCAGGATCACTGACACCCACGGTACTGATACTGTCATACTATCACGGTGATCATATTGTTGAATGTTGTTGACTTTAAAATAATCATGATGCAGTCATGTCCACAGTAGAATTCACCACGACCTTTGAAGGACTTAAACCCCATTAAAAGCTATTAAACCAAGATAACACTCAATGAAAACAGCTCAACTATGTTACATCAGATCTTCTCTGGTTAAATACACACTGCACTTGTGTCTGTTTTACCTGTGCAATGAACAATGAGCTGGTATTATAGTTTCAGTTGGGTGAATGATTATAAAGCGAGCATAAAGGTAACAATACTGTCTGGGCTTTTGTTTACGAAATGAGACAATAGTCTGCTTATTGTTAACCAGCGTTCTTGAAAATGAGAAGTATAATGGTTTGCAGACTTAACACGGTTTAGAAATAATTTGTTCATATTTTTTGGTGTTATCTGTCGTTTACTAATCCTTCCTAAAACACAAAAGTACCAATATTTCCAAACACCTAAATTAGCTAAAAATTTAGGAAATGTTACAAAACTATATTTTCTAGAATTTCAGAGAATACTTTAAATATTGACTTGTTATTTTTTACACAGTGACGTCATATAGGCAATGGCATAATACTTCTAACATACACTAGGTCACGCGTCAATGGTGAGCGCACTGAGTATTGTGTATAGGAAAAGCGGGCAGTACCGTAACTACAGTATGTATGGCCTACTACTAGTATATAAAGTAAATCCGAACTGGTTTGCTGAAGGTCGAATTCCGAGGCCACGCCGGCGCAAGATGTACAAATCAGCTCCCGGCGATACACTGCAGATCGCAGAATTGTGTGCATGGTTTACCACCACTCTGCCTAGCTATATAGTTGTGTACAATACTGTATGAGTTTCTTGTGAGTGCATGTCCATCTTAATAATAAGTCGGTTCGTACTTTTCATAAATTACTTTTTGAATCATAACTATCGTGACCGAGGATATCTTGCAACTACGTGAAGCTCGTCTGGCAAATTCTTAATGACTAAATTCGCTTCACGTAATGAGTAAGTCGTACTTGATTGGTCAGTTTTACCTCCGAGTAATGAAAAACTCTAACATGATTGGTCAATTTGGCTCCACGGAACAAAAAGTCAGCTACGCGTAGCAGCTCCACGTTGTGTCGGTTGCGGCCTACCATATCAGTATCCCATATGATATTTCTATTGTAAGAAAATTTTATTTGTTGTCACGTAAATCACAGGTTTCATTTAAATGTACTAACTGGAAATTAAATGTACTAATTAGTGAGGACCGGTATTTTGCTGTGGATATGTTTAACTGCAATTTTGATGTAAAACATTTGAAATCCGCTGTAAAAATTTTGATAATATTTAACTCTTTGAGAAAATTATTTTATAAAGGAATGCTGGTAAAACCAGGTGCAATACAATGTACATTATTGACACACTATCGCGCTCTTTATCTTCGTCAATAATAGAATAATCGATTTCAATCGAATTGAATGCATGAGTTTGTAGTTGACTACTGAGCGACCTAAGCGATCGATTGCTAGCCAATCAGATAGAACTCCTTTTCTTGCGTTCAGTGAAATACCACTCGCCTGTCGCTCACTACCCCTCGCCCGTCGCTCACCAACGGCGTATTAAATTTATATTTATCGTATAGGACGTCGACGGTGTGTGGTGTGCATGGTGCAAAGCCCCCGGACAAAAAAAATGAAAGAGAAAATCGGGAACGCAAAGGAAAAGGAAAGGGACAAGAAGCCTGTTTTCCACCAAAATTCATCCCGATCATGGGCCAAACTAGTGCAAAATACAAAAGATTTGCGCGCTGCTCGCGCGCACAATGTCCCTATTATACTTTGATCAGCTCGTGATAGGCGGGACTTGTTAGGCTTTTACCACTACGCCAAAAGTAGACCCACGTTAAGAGAGCCATTATTTGACCTGTCCGGCCTATATTTTGTGTGTTAAAGAAAGTAGACAAAGTATAGGACTTGCATTAGTAATTTGTGATGCTTCTGGAGAGGTGTGACAAAACAATTCTCAAAGTAAAATATTTTGATATTAATCCATGATGTAATAAGGCCCGCCGATTAGGAGCTGATCAAAGTATAAGCCCTTTCCACCCAGATCATGGGCCCAAATAGCGTAAAATACAAACATTTTGCTCACTACGCCCGCACATTGTCTCAATAAAGCCTTTTTGGGAAGATCAAAGACTTAAATGTACATACTCTCTCTAAGAAAACCGGTATATGTATAATTCCCCCTGAAAATACCGGGTCAAAATTATGCAAGCGCAAAATTGCTTTCGTTTTTGCCCTAAAATATTCCCCCCCCCCCCCCGACCAAGAAAGCTTGCTATGCCCTTGATTGAAAGCCATATATACCTACCGAATAACTTTTTAAAAATAGTGTTTCCGATCAAATTAATTTCATCTTTCAATGAACTTCATGTTAACAAAAAATGTTTTCATCTTCTCCAATGGCTTTACTTTTCAAGATTTATCACTAGCTGCAGTGACGTAGCTAGAGGTTGTGGCGCCCGGGAGCAAGAGTACAAAATACCCCCTTCTTCCTAAAACAATGAGCTGTGGCTTGAGAAATATCAGGCTTAAATACCACTAATTTGGTATAATCAAGTTGAATTTCAGTCTTTCAAATGACAAGTTAAGGTGCACTGCTTTCTTGCTGTGAAAATTTTGTGTTGAGGGGGCACCCAAATGAAGATTAATTCTCTCCATGGTAGGTAAAGGTGTCCACTTCGTTCCTATAACAAAGTATTATCGTGTCGAAATGCATGTGTATCCAGGCCTGGCCAGGGTGCCCCTTAGCCCGGGTGCCCGGGGGCGCGGCCCCCCAGAGCCCATAGGAGTTACGCCACTGCACACCTGTGCTTTTGTACCATTATCGCTTACAGAAGCACTCCCTTGCAACAAAGGCATTCTCTATAAGACTTGTCTTTGTGGATGTCAGTTTTTGCCCAATACCTACAATCCTGGACAAAAGTATAAGGAACACTTGTGTAAAATAGGACATTTAAAAACAATATTTCTATTTTATTTATATTTGACATTTTCCTTTCCTGTTACAATCTTCCCCACACAATGTTGGTTGTCTCTAGAGGGCATGACCAAATCAACAGGTTGCAACATTGAATGGGGGGGGGGCATATTTTGAAGTACTCTTGTCAAAGTGTTTAGTAAATTTTGTCCAATTATTGTAGGCATTGTTCTCTTCTTAGTTTTATGAAAAGCTTATCTATTCTCTTGTTTGCATCTTACAGATTTGATGTTGTTACTCAAGAAGCTGGTATTATCATGCACAAACCAAAGGACAGAACCGTTCAAATAATAAAAGTACCTTCCAAACGAAGGCGGGTATCTATTGGTCCACAGGGTGTAAGGGTTAATGTTCCAACTAAGCCAGAGTCTGTTATTGGTCAGAGTATGCATCTGATAGGTGAACATGGACCATTTTGGCATGTAAGTTTTTATCATACACTCTTAGAAAAAAGGTTTGACGTAGTATCTATTTTGTCATGTATACAGAAGCCTCTCCCAAAATGATTCTAGAAAGGTCTATTTTCCCAAAAATGGTTTAAAAAAACCTTTGTTGGTTGTACAAAGAACCATTTTTATGGGTTTAAGAACTTTTTTGGTTCTATACAGACCTTTTAAAAATGATTTGTTGTCAAGTTAAATCATTTTTGAGGGTTCTCAAACCCATGAAACTAATAGATTTTTGGTTCCTCTTGAAACCATTTCTTGGGAAAATGGTTCTCTCTAGAACCATTTTGGGAGAGGGTTCCGTATACAGGACAAAAAGGGTTCTAGGTTCAACCTTTTTTCTAAGTGTGTAATATTAGGTTAAAGATTTTGGTATTTCTCATGACTTGATGACTACACCCAATTTTAGTGTGTCTCAATCAGGACCCATGGATTTTACAGCTTTACAGCTATATCGTATTTTTACTTTCAGAGAGTCGGCGATTGCAGTGAATGCACATTTCACAGGCAATACAGGTGCTTCAACATGTGGATGTCACTGACTCACTAAGAGTAAAAATGCTAAAACAAATTGCATCTGGCCAATGGAAACATATTCTTCAGTATCTTTAATTTTAGTCTGTTATTATGGGTCAGACTCTAAAGATGAGTCAATAATTCAAACAGAGTTTTTGATGTGATCAAGCAAAATGAGTTGTTTGTTGGACAGAGTCAAACTTTTCAAGTTCATTTTAATATATGTGGCATTTTCATAAAGCTTTATTTTGATGAAAATGCCATCACAATTGGATTTACAGTTCAAAAGATATTGTTGTTCAGAACAATAAAATACAAAGATTGTTGAACATTATTGCCTGTATCTCAAAATCAATATTAGCAACAAACAACTCATTTAGCTTTATCATATCAAATATTTTCCTAATGCCTCTTAACAAGCTCTCTGTTGTATATTATTTCAGATGCCCCCTGCGAATTGGGAGGGTGTCAGCCTTGTGACTTGTCCTCGGATGCTACAGTTTGATGTAGATGCCAGGAGGATAGCGGCCAAGCAGTAAGTACTGTCTTCCGCATCACATATTGTCGTATCTCAAAACGCTGCCTTTTGTGATTTAAAAAAAAAGTTTGTGAGCTTATTGTGCTGTTATTCACTTTAAAATTAACTTTATATATTAATTATCTTTATATATTAGTTTTGAGGTATTATTACAATATTAAAACCTCATGTCCATTCATAAAATATAAAATAACAATATGAAATAAAACAATGATAATAAAAATCACACAAGGTAGCCTATTGAGATACGACATTGTGTGATGCAAATGATGGTGTGACAGTATGAGTTGCATCATAGGCAAAATTAAAGAAATGTATGTATAATAGTTACTTGAACATTCTTTTTCTAAGCAGATACACATGCTCATCATTGTACTTTGCAAATGCTCCCTTTTAAATCTCACTTCTTGAAGTGAAAACCTATTTGTCTTGCCTGAACTTTGTTCAGAAAGAGACTATATGTGACCCGTTCTGACAAAACCAGGAACAAGTCATATTTTTGAGATTTCATAATGTGCATAAAAATATAAGCACGGGACAATAAGCTTCAAAATTATACCAAAATTATATACGAGTACATAGCATCAATACTTTTCAAGATATGGATAATTTTGTAAATGATACCTTGATATTTCATGAAATTGCTATTCTGGGTAATTGGGCTAATAGTTTTCTGCTTTACACAGGATTAAATAGGGATTATCATAGTTCAACTGTCAATTATTGATTAAATAAACCCTTTTTTAATAAGTACTTTCAAGGATTTGAAAGTCCACATAGTCCCAAGTTCAAATACCATGAAATTAGGAATTCCAAAATTTGATTTTTTTATGCGAATGTCATCAATATTATAGACAATAAAGGCCTGTAACTCAAAAACATTACTGGTGACTTGTTGCGGGTTTTATTGGAGCTGGTCACATATGCAATCACTATTTCTCTGTCTGTATATGTGTATGTAGGGGGTATGTGTAAGTGCTAATTTTGTTAAAGTTTCATAAAATATATGCTATTCCAAAAGTATCACTTCTACTGAACACAAACTTGGTAGCAGTGATCATTGAGTCAGGGATGTATGGTGACCTGAAGGATGTTTTAAAAAAAAAAGGTCAAGGGTCATTTTAATCAAAACGATGCACAAATACTAAAATTCAATTTTTCCCTGGAAGTAACAGATCATTACAAGATTGGTAAGATACTTCTTATGGGAAGGTTAAAGTGGGTGTCAAGGGCAATACAGATGAAGGTCATCTAGGGGTCATATACAATTTTTTTTGGTGAAATTTCAGGAAATGGCTATGATTGGGCAAATACTTACTGGAATAAATTTCCATTATGAAATTTTTACTTCTTGGAATATGACAGTGCCATGTGACATTAGGGTTTGCAATTGCTTGTTCAGAGGAAAATTAATGATGAATTTCTGTGAATGCTCAATTTAGGTGAGGCTAATGTACCATCAGTGCTCTTGTTGAGTGATTTCGGGATCAGACAGACCCATATTTCTTAGGATGCCAGCAACGTGCTAGATGATGGGCCATGAGTGAGCGATATGACCCCCAGTTAAATACCAAGCTCTTTTTCATACTTCATTTCAGTTCAGTCATGAAAGAACATGTTATTTTGAAGGCTGTTTTTTTGTACTGTTTGTATTTTCTTAATAGTATAGTGCAACTATGGTCAGGGTCTTGGATTTTAGTTTGTATTAACATGTATTAACAAGAGTGTATATTATTCAGGTCATTATAATGTATAAAGGTATATGCTTGGGACTATAAAAAGCATTTGTGTTATCAGGAATTTTGTGTTGACACATTTCCACTATAATATTGGTGATATTTGTTTCATTTTGTTACAGAGCTCTTCAGAGACTTGGTGTTGGTGATGCAAGTTACAGGCAGAGATCACCCACAAGATCCTCACAGACACCGTCAGTGCCTCCACTGGCAACCATGTTTCCTCCTATATCAAAGTAATGCTAAGGAAGCTTATTGTAATCATCAAAGTTGATATTAAAAATACGAGGTTCAGTTAGTCTTTTATTTTAAGTTTAAATAATACGTTGACATAGGGGTAGTGCTAACTTGCATCATGGGGTGCATATGTGCATAATGTGCCTTGTGTGCATAATATTACCATTTAGAGGTTGCTAAAGGGTCATTTAAACCCTTACATTTCATTGTTTTAGATCCGTAATTTGACCCCTTACTTGAAAACCTAGTACTACCCCTGTTATGACATAGTATCTTGGTGTCAATTATTCATCACATTATATATTTATTTGAAATTAAATCAAGAACTAGACATTGACCAAAAAAAATTATATTTCCAGTATTTGATTTAATTTTAAATTTACTTCGACATAGTGACAATAAAGATTGATGATTAGCAATGCTCAGTTATTATTGAACTTGTTGCCTAATGTGAACCATGCTGTCTAATATTGGCTGGCAGTATTGAAATTAAAGGTCATTAAATGTCATTTGTTAGTCTTTTTACTGATGTTCTAACTGTTATACAAGTGTCTACCCCTTGTAAAGATACAAACAAGATAAATAGCGCCAACATTGTTAAACTTTTCTTAAAAATGACTCAGTTTTACATGCCATCAAACAACCGTGTTGTGATGTCACTCAGAACGTCTGGGACCACTGATTGCAAGACCATTATCTGTTGGTGTCGAAAGGAGGACCAGTATCTGTTATAGTTGGTGAATGACTTGTATCTGCTGGAGCTATGCAAGGACTCTGGGAATGATCTAGATGCAGGGGTAGAAAGCTCAAGTGGGATGAGAAGAGGAACTGTTGGTTGCGGACTCTTGTCAACGGGATTGGCAGACCCAGGAAGCTGGGGTACAGATGATAGCTGCTGACGGTAGACAGAAAGGGTGAAACCCGCAGGCTTGTAGAGAATTCTCCACGGCAAAGCTGTAGGTTTAACACATGGTTTACTGTCTATGAGTATACGTGCATGGTGATGAGACTGGGTGAGAAAAGGGCTGAAGTTCTTGGTGGAGGCTGCTATCAGAAAGGCTTTAACTTCACAGGGTAGCCATGTAGGTTGACGACCACAGAGCTGTTCACTGAAGAATCCAGCAAGGTGTGGTTTAATCATTGCAAGTAATATATATTTTAAGTTGATACAATGCTGTGTTTCTTGACAGAAGCATCTGTAACGATCCACACTTGGTCATCTGGGTGTGGAAGGGTGATGGTGTGGGATGAAGTGAGAGCTGTCTGGGCAGTTCTGAAAGCTGTGTTGAGTTCATCTATCCATGATATCTTGTCCAGTGACTGGAGACCAGCGATGGCATTATCAAGTGAGCTGTGGAGCTGAGTACAGTGTGGATCAGGCGAGCCAGTATAAATGCACCAGTGAAGGATCAAAGACCAAATACATTACTTGGAGTGGAACATATGCTGAGGGTTGCAACTTTGTGGGGACTATCCCAAAGAGTGCTACTGGACTAGATCCACCCCAGGATCATCGTACTGTTGCAGAGCTGCCAACGCTTCTTTATCCTGCAGAAGACTTCCTCATTTCCTCATCTTCTGTCTTCTGCAAAACATATTAAATATTCTGCATTTGCAGCTATCTGGCTAAATCTTCTGCATTTACAGCCATCTGGCTAAAAAATCAAAACAAAATCAATTATACGCCCACTGTCCTGTCCTCTTGCTAAAAAAGGTTGAGTAGCCTTGGAGCTAACATCCAGGAGCTTTCAGGGGCACTGATCCCACACAAGGGCTACTGCCCTTAGCGCGAGAGTGCCACATCCTACTTCACATAAATCTTCTGCATTTACATATTCCAATGTTGGCAGCTCTGCTGTTGGGACAAATGATAGTCTTTGAGCCAGACAGATGACGGCTGCATTTGTACAGGGCATGGAGTACCAACCACCAGTTATGGAGTAGCTTTTCAACTGTGTTTCCTTAGTAATGACCCTTTTCAAGAAGATCAAGTATGTGATACCTAAGCTCTTCTAGTGCTGTTTCTCATTGCCAATCTGGTGTACACACATATTCCACGGTAGGGTATAGCTACATCGCAGTACTTCATTGATCTCTAAGACAAAGGGATCTGGTAGAATGCGCTTGTAAGATCGGTTGCTATGAGGAACTTTCATCTTGCTATAATCCATATTATTATGTACAATTCTGATATATTTGCATTTTAAAAGAAAATTTGGAACTTGTCATCTACTAGTAATTGACAGTGGTGTGAGTAGGGTCAAGTCTGACACTTTTTAACACATAAGTTTATCAGTGGTCAACCCAGAAAGTTGACGAATGAGGGCAATAGTGTAACCTTTGTAATGGGTAATTAGGGAATGGCATTACATGTAGGTACAGTAATGCTGTAAAAGATAATGTCCATTCAAACTAGAAATAAGTATGTATCGTAAAAATTTATAAAAAAAACCCAATGTTATCAATATAATAACACTATTGCTAAAAATAACACAAGGCATAACCACACAGTGGACAGTATGTGATGTACATCCCATTTTGACCTTGGTAACTTTTTCCCAAATATTTATATAATTGTAATTTTTATAATGTCACATTTCATTGGTACTTTTTGATATGATGGTGATGTCACATATTTGTTATTAAAATAAATGTGATTACGGTTCAACACACACATTTCATGATATCTACCCAGAAGGGAATTCTTTAAAATTGCATTCTATGCAATGCAGTAAATATTATTGTGATATGTAATGCACCATAATAATAATCCTTGATTCATTTGCAAATACATATTCCAGCTTTTACATAATATAGACTGTTTGGAACACCAAAAAGTTCACTGGTCTTTCAAACAAGTCACTTCACCGGCCTATGGGCATTGTAATGTGCAAGTCAATTAGGGTATCGGATATTTGTTAAATGTTCGGTCAGACTAAAAACATGTACTGGGATCAGATTTTTATGAGTAAGGTCAGTGCATTGTCTAAAATGTCCAAATGCCCTTTGCTTTATGTTGGTTTCAGACTTTGCCGCTTTGTCGCTCTAACAATGATTTTGCTTCACTGAGCAGTGACCAGTGGCAAGCCAATATATCAATCACCCCCACCACTTTGCCTAAGTGACAGCAACGCCAGGAGTTGAATTCAAGTCAACTCGGGAGTGACCCGCTCTGACGTATGAGCGCAAGAAACAATTTTTGGTGGTGCTGAGCAGCAACATTGACTTGCATTATGCTCTGCTTGCAGAAAAGTACAAGTGGTATGATGAAGCTAGCAGCAAGTGGCAGAAAGTATGAACATTACTTGCACACATTTGGAAAAAAAATACATGTATTTAACCTTTTTGTGCTCCAAACAATAACAATGATCCAATAAGTAAGAAACAAGCATCTTTCATCAGGATAGGGTTGGGGGGTTCTTGTGTCCATTGGGGTTGGTTTTACCTGTCTGTTATTCCAGTTGGAATCCACACACCCTTCCAGAAGACAGGGCCCTTACTTTACACACAGGGAATATAGATTTCAAATGGAGTCATCCATTAAGGGAAGCCCATTTGAAAGTTGCATACCCTGTGTGGAAAATAAGATCATATCTTTCATAGAGGGTGTATGGATTTCAACTGGAATAGCCCAATGGGTATGTGTTATGAGAAAATCTGAATAGAAGCCTGTTCACATACCATATGTTACTGAGATAACATAACATTTGCAACTTGAGGATAGTGCAGCACTTGTTTTCATGGCACCACCGAGGTGTTATATGCCTCACCAACAACCTAGAACAGCTTGAACATGTAAGAGAACATCAATAACAGAAATAATATGTATCAAAACAAGAGGTGTCTGGAGTATTATGCTGATGCAGTAGTTTGTATTTTTTTGAATAAAATTCCAAGGATTCAATATTGATAAACAGGTAGGAAATTAATGATTTATTATCAGTACAGCATTAATATTTGATCAATGTGAATGAGAGAAAAGGACAGTTTAACCAACCCAATGTGTTGTAATTAAAACTTAAACAAGCAAACATTAACAAGTGTTGGGGACAAATGGAGAATAAACCGATACAGGGATGTGTGCTAGGCACTAGGCAGACGTCCAAACCACTAGACTATCAACTTGCTCTGATAAACAGGGCTGAAAACAGAAGAATATAGGACAGTCAAGGTATATAAGAAATATACAAGGTATACAAGAAAGCAGGGGTGTATAGCAAGCAGGTGGGCAGAAGTGGACAAAGTCCTCAGGGTTTAGGGGCCCAAGCAAAAGCGAAAATGAAATAAGGAGATGTTTAAAAGGCCCTGCACTGCTCCTTGCCCATGGGCCCTGAGGCTCTTGCTACAACCCTGCAAGAAATGCACACTATTATATACTATATATGTTGTAGACACTGGAACAAAAGATCAATAATGCTGCTTGGTAGCAATTACATTTTTAAAGGAAATGAATCAAGAACCAGAACAGACAAGCACACCGGGGATCAACTAAATGATACAAGAGGAAACTGAATATAGACTGTATGAAAACCTTGTTCAAGAATGTATGAAAACCTTTGAAGTGCATCAAAGAGGTCAGCAACGAAAAAAGGCTTCTCCTGAACACACATAAAGGCAAAAATAATGGTTGTAGACAGAACAAAAAAGTGATGAGTTTGCAATAGATGGACAGCAGATTGCGGAGGTGAAGCAATTTGAATACCTGGGTTCAATGATTAACAACATCAGAATTAAAGAGAAGACTGGCTATTGCAAGGACAACAGTGCAAGGCATGTCATCATAATGCAAAATGCGAGGCCTATCCATTGATCTCAAGGTATGCCTATACTTCGTGCAACTGTGCTTTCCATTGCTACTTCCAGATGTGAGTCTTGGGCTATGACCAAGAATGACAGGAAAAGAGTTGATGCTTTTGAGATGTGGTATTACAGGAGGCTTCTGCAAGTGACATGGAAAGCCAGAAGAACAAATTCCTAGATCGTAGACAAGATTGGTACAAGTGTAACCATCAGAAATAGCATGACATGATATGTTGCATATTATTGGGCATTCAGATACAGTACAGTAAAAACAACACATTATCGGGCAACCAGGTATGGGGAAAAACAATGCTTTTATATTATATTGCACATTATTATGCATCTGGGTACAGGAAAAACAAAACTTGTTATATTGTGGTGTGATCTATAGAGTAATATTCTATAATACATTAATAAAAATAATGGCCCTTGAAGATTTTCACTTTATATGAAAACAATGCTAGTATCTTATGTTGCAAATTATTTGGCATCCAGATACAGGAAAAACGACACCTGTGTTGTCTGATATTATTGGGCATCCAGGTATTGGAAAAACAATGCTTTTTTGTTATGTTGCATATTATACATTATTGGGCATCCCGGTATGGGAAAACTACATTTTTATCTTTGGAAATTATTGGGCATCCAGATACAGGAAATAACACTTGTGTCTCGGATATTATTGGTCATTCAGGTATTGGAAAAAAATGCTTTTATGTTATGTTGCATATTAATGGGCATACAGGTACAGGAAAAACAACACTTGTGTCTCGGATATTATTGGTCATCCAGGTATTGGAAAAATAACGCGTTAATGTCATGTTGCATATTATCGGGCATTCAGGTACAGGTAAAACAACACTTGTCTCTGATATTGCACATTATTGGGCATCCTGGTATGGGAAAATCAACACTTTTATCTTATGTTGGAAATTATTGGGCATCCTGGTACAGGTGCTTTTGCCTCAAATACTACACATTTTTTTTGCATATTTGTAATGTTTACGCATGTCCCAACTTGCACCTAAATGGAATCAGCCAAATTTGTTGTCTTTGTAGGTCAACAGAGCAAAGTTCGACATATTATCATAATTTAAAAATTATGATAATATATGTCCTGCCATAGAACTGCATGAAATAACCAGTGGGGTTTCTTTCACCTTACCTTGTTATTTCAACTAAAATGGACATCAACCCTTCTTGTCAATTATTACTACTGTTATTTCAACATTTTGAATAAAGCATAACAAAATTAAAATTTAACGGAAATCGTACATTAAGGCTTTAAGAAAGAAAATCTGGTGACACTGCCTTGCAAAACAAAATTTCTTGGTGTCACTTATTCTGTTTATTAATAAACTCATGTTAAATTTACGTTACTATTCTTGTTCACTCATCTACAATCCCCATGCAAAATTTCCATTAAAACTATCTCATGAATAATTAATTAGTTCATCACCCAATGGACACACAGAACCTAATGATGAAAATAAATCACGCACAAGCTATAACGAAAAATATTCTACGTTAAAAAGGTGTGGAAAAATATTGACGCAAATGGGATGATTGTCTGGTGGATGCTTGTAATTGCTTGATGTTTTAAACAATAGGATGGATATCGATTATTGACTGAAAGCTGTCCGACCATGCATCTACCAGTCCCACGTGACAAAGCCACCTGTTACTGCCTGCAGAAAGACTATTATTATGACCATGATGACTGACGCTGTGTGTCGATGTATAGGCCTACTGTGCACAAATTGGCTTTGGCATTGTCTTTCTTTTGTCAGTCTGCCTTCCTTTATTGTCTTCCTTTAGTCGTTATATTTGGGTTATATTCACGCAACAGCAAATTCTTCTTAATAAGCAACCGTGATAATTTCTTCATTTATTTGCTTTTTGCCTTTTAATGTATCAATTAATGTAGACAATATTGGTGCGGTCTAAGGCCCCGTATCCATAGGCTGTTCCCTTGTGGCGTGTGCCCTTGTGTGGCAGGTCACATGGGAACAAGTGAACACGGAACAAGGGCACATGCCACAAGGGAACAGCCTATGGATACGGGGCCTAACAACCAATAACATTCAATACTGGAGTTCGTGTTGGCACCTGTTTAAAAAAACACGTAGAGGTAGACGTTGCTCTAGTAAATAATTACTGGCAATATAAAAGATTTACACCATCGACGCTTAATCATGTTAATTGACGACTCATTTATCTAATCAAAGTAAAAACTCAGGTGACCCCTGCACTGCTGCAACACTTAGTCTAAATGCTTACATATGGCAGTATAAAGTGGTGAATATTCATGGTATAAACCTGCCAATTTCTATTTCATAATCTTTTAATGTGTTGTTTATTTCACTGTAGCTTTTATTTTCTCATTTCCATACATTTTTTCACATTATGCCCACTCATCAATGCTGCATGTGGCGCTGGCCTTCAATAATGTTTGACGTACACGCGTAGGAGTTGCTGTGATTTGGCGCACAGTAAAAATAATGTTCAATAGTATACCACCCTGGATTATACCCAGGCACGCCATTTTTAAATATTAAAATATATTAATTGAAATAAGCGACTTGCAATTTTCGTAATTGATTGAATATTGAACGAGACATGTGGAATTATGATATTATTACAATGTTAGCATCAGTGTATTGATATATTATTCAAAATGCACTATTCTTTCATGCAAAAATCAATTTAAATATCAAATACACAAAGAATCCTGTGTAGGCCTATGTACGGCAAATAAAAAAGTAGTACTTGTTTGATGAAATTCTTATTGTTAAAAAATTATATTGCTGCAAAAAAAGAAAGTGAATTACGTTATCCAGATTTCACAGTAAATATAATTGCATTGGACATTCTGAGTAATGGACCACGAGATCAGTAATAAAATCAAATAAATAAATAAATAAATAAATAAAAACGAGATGCAGTCTTATTAAGACCACAAAGTCAAGCCGTGACCTTGAAATCAGCTCCGATATGCGATGACCTTGAAATGACTGGACAAAATTGTCTTTTCGTGAAAAATGTAGGCACTAAGTATATAACAATATTATCTACTAAAATAAGTTGACCTCTGAATCATATCAACATTTCAAATACTAATTTTCATTTCAATTGACCTTTTCGGTAAATCCCATAACCCTTTGCGAGTACACCTGAGAACTCGTCATTTTGCGTCACGCCGCTCTGCGCCTATGCGCACATCGTTTATCGAACATCGTTACTGCGCATTGCAAGTCGGCGTGACGTAAAATGACGAGTTCTCAGGTGTACTCGCAATGGGTTATGGGATTTACCGAAAAAGTCAATTGGACAAACTTTAGAATTGTACCCTTTTGACCTGTGGGTGACCTTGAAATGACCTCCATCATATTTCTAATCATATCAGGATTACATAAATTGTACCCCTTTTGACCCCAAGACAGATCCTCCCCATGTTTAAGCCAATCTGATTATAACCCTATATACACGTAATGCTAGAGCCTTTATGGCATTTTAGGCTGATGATCACAACACTTAATATCCAGCAAATAGTGAATTTTAAGGTGATGTTCAGTAATCAACCCTATTTGACCCCTGCATGACCTTGAACTCAAAATCTGTGTACACCGATAGACAACAGCTAATCTGAATGCACATGTGTCAGTCGCATCTCTGTACCATGTAGTCTGTAGAAAAAGAAGCATTTTAGTATTTGGTTATGTACCGGAAATACCGTCTTAATGACCTTTGACCCCAAATCTGTGCACACCCCGTAGATACCGGCTATAGCTATGGTCAATATCCAAATCTCATTACTGTACCATGTAATGTAGGAGAAGTATGTTAGAAAAAATCACATTTTTAGCCAAAAATTACTGATGCGTGACGTTTGACCCTAAATGGGTCATGTCAAATGTAAAGGCTGGGGTAGTGGATATTTTGCCCAAGTTTGGTCATATTCGGTTAAATAATGATGGAGCTAGAGTAAATTATATCAATGACCTTGAAAGGTTGCGAGAAAGAAAAACTAGGGTCAATTTGAACTCACAGAGCGCAGACAATCGCAATCGCAAGGCATGCAACCCCTTAATGACCTTTGACTCCCAAATCAAAAATACCACATACATTTGGTATAGTAACAAGTCATGTGTGAACATATCGTCACTTTCTTGTTGGTTACTAAAAGTGTTGAAGGTACTAGGTTTTTCACCGGAAGTGACCTCTTAATGACCTATAACCCAAATCAAAAAAATACCCTGCAGGCGCTGAATGTCAGCAATGCATATGAATGCAAGGTCACTCTTCTGTGTATAATTTTCGAAATATATAGTTTCAAGGTTTTTGGCTTTAAACCGGAAGTGTCCCGTCATTGTGTTATGTAATTTATGGGAGAAGTTAGGGCACACACCACTAAATAGTCGCCCCATTGTAATACGTGTAAAAACACCAGTTTTCTTTGCTCGTTTTGAGGCCTTTTCGGCGCTTTGTGAGATGTTTTATGATAACCAGTCGATTGCAAATCGATGAAATGTATGGGTAGCCTTCCACCTCATTTTCCGGTAGGAGCCATTGAACAGCGCCCTCGCTGCTTTTGACATGCTCTCAAGACTGCAAATCTGTTTCTGCCATTTTTTAATTCGCGAACCTATTTTTTCGATAATTATAAAAATACGACTTTTTAATGATTCAAATTCATGCATAGGCGTTGCACTTTCCTTTAAGCTATACTTCCCTACTCTCTGATTATTAGTCCAAAGAGCTAAAACGGCAAATTCATCTTTTAATCCCTTTTTAAGTCTTTTTAGTTTTTGCCTTGAAAACATGAAATTCTGAGAAATATTTTGAAGACATTTTACTTGATTCGATAATAGGTACGAAACAATTGTTATATGTACATCAATTGTGTATGCTGTGTACTTTTGAACACTCACAAATGGCATCATAATTCAAAATTAGGTTTTAAAAAATCTTTTAGAAAATCTTACATTAAGGCTTTAATATATTGTTATTTTCACACGGGAGTTTTCATAATAATAAATGAAATAAATTTCAACCATATCATTGATGCTAGAATATGTGTGATAAAATCTTGACGTAAAAGAGATATGATAATGCTTAATGTGATGGAGATCGATTCGTGACGGAAGGCTGTCAGACCGACCTTGGATCCACCACTGAATCCGACGTGACAAAAGCACCTGTTATTATTGTCTACCATGCACGTGTTTGAGTCTGGCCGCTGCAAATATACTAAAAAAAGTACTCCGGTCTCCAAAAAGTCTTTCCAACATCGCAACCGATTAAATCAATCAATTGTGCACAATTGAAGGCCCTTTCAGTGATTTCACAGGAACATTAAAAAAATGGAAATTTGTCAGAGTTGCTTAGAAATAAAGAATAAGTCTACAGAATTTCATTAAACCACTTTTCCCTGAATACATCGACAAATTAGTCAAAAACTGAAGTTTTAGAAAGGTTTTCTACTTCAACTCAGATCGACTCGAGAAAATCGAGATTTTCGTACAGTGCGCCACCAATCGACTGGAAAAACTTCCTAGTCCAGTGTTTCTAACACGGGGGAAGTAGAGTCTAAATTGATTTAAAACAGACGCTTAATTTTTGTAGTAGAAAACAAAATAAGCAATTAAACATGTTAAAGGTCACCGAGGCAAACTAACGGTCAATTCAAATATGAAAAACAGTTAAAATTTTGTATTTTGTTTAAAATAGTAGCTACTGATGTAATAAGTAGTAGAAACAATACGCAACGCGTGTTGGTACGTGGAGAGTGAGCTTCTTTCGATCTCAAGTCGGACTTTTGTACTGTCAGTATCAAAAGTCCAGAATCATCAAATGCTTTATTTTGTCTAAAATACACGGCTTTCGACCGAACCACTAGCAGGCTATGTTAGCACATCTATGCCAATTACAAAGGTACCAAAATCTGAATTTTGATGATTTTTACGATCGTCCGGTTGAGCAAATCACTGAATGGGCCTTTAAGCTTTAACATGATCTCCATTTTAAAAACCAATGGAAATTAAATCATAGATAAGTAGCAAGTCTAATTTAGGTAAAAGACGTATAATCGATGCTTAAAGACCCAGTGATCCCAGCGAAAGTGGATAAAAAAATTGTTTATAAATTGCTTAAAAGTGAAGGATAAGTAATTCAAATTGTCATTTGGTATTTTTGAATCGAACAAAAAAACAAAGAAAACAGCAGTATTGACGAAGTTGAAGCCCCATTCAAATTCCCGGGTGAAATTCATGCTAATTGATAATACTGTCAGTATGTAAATTACAGATTCATATAAATTCCTTATTAGAGGTTATCCGTGTTCTATAAGCTGCATATCCTACCAAAGACTGCTATACCTTGTTTAGGACTTTCAAAAGAAGTACCTGCATGTGCAACCGTGACTATTTCAAAATAGCCCGCCAAGAGTAATGCAGGTAACTCCGAGGTCATGAATTGATTTGTTTTGAATAAGGAATACTACGGGAATCAGCGCCTTTTGTTAGAAGTCACACATGAGTAAAGTGGATAACCTCTATTGTTGTCTCAAATACACGGCTTTCGGCTGAACCACTAGCAGTCTATGTTAACACCTCTATGACAATGACAAAGGTACCAAAATCTAAATTTAAGAGTAAGGGATCAAAAACAAAGGTAAAACATCGATTCAGTAAGCATTTTATGAATATGAGTTGGAAGGAAATATTTAAATTACATACATCGCTTATTAGAAGATAAATAATCAATATCATCAGACCAAGTAATAATTCTATCAAAAATAATACTAAGATATTTGAATAGATTAAAAAGTACGAGGTAATTGGTCAAAATGCTTTAGTTGATAGCTGAATCAACATCTTGTCCTCCCACACTGCAAAATCACTTCTAAGTTCAGTATAATTTATTTATCCACCAAGTCATACAACTTCTTCTGTAACCATTGGTATAAGGATGCAGTGGTTATTTTTGTGAGCCGTGCAAAAATGTAGGTGCGTCAATTAAAATAACATGAAAATCGCATGTTTCACCACATTTTTTACAGTAATTTACAGAACGCCTTGTAGAACTGTTTGTCAATCGTGTGATTGCCTGGAAGTATCAAGTTGAATGGTCCCTGAAGATATCCTGATCTTACACCTCTGGAGTTCTTCTTGTGGGGAAATCTAAGGGTTTCACAAGTCCTCCTGCAGACCTTTATGATCTCCAGAGACACATAATTTCTTCTTATGGGGCTCTCTGAAATCTAAGGTTTTCACAAGTCCTCCTGCAGACCTTGATGATCTCCAGATACACATAATTTCTTCTTATGAGGCTCTCTGAAATCTAAGGTTTTCACAAGTCCTCCTGCAGACCTTGATGATCTCCAGAGACACATCATTTCCAATAATTTTGCCATTTTGAAACTAAGCTGATGAAATATGGTGCAAAAGTGGAATAAATTGCACTTTTGGGGCTAAAATGGGCAAATATGAGGTTAATTTTGTCAGGAACCCACATACAGTCGTCAACATTGGGGGATGATTGTATGGACCATCTCCCTGGCAAAATCTACGCCTATGGTGATCTGAGTAGCCGATAAAATCAAACCCAACACATAATTTCTTCTTATGGGGCTATCTGAAATCAAAAGTTTTCACAAGTCCTCCTGCAGACCTTGATGATCTCCAGAGACACATCATTTTTTCTTATGGGGTTATCTGAAATCAAAGGTTTTCACAAGTCCTTCTGCATACTTTGATGATCTCCAGGGACACATAATGTCTTCTTATGAGGCTCTCTGAAATCGAAGGTTTTCACAAGTCCTCCTGCAGACCTTGATGATCTCCAGAGACACATAATTTCTTCTTATGGGGCTATCTGAAATCAAAGGTTTTCACAAGTCCTCCTGCAGACCTTGATGATCTCCAGAGACACATAATTTCGTCTTATGGGGCTATCTGGAATCAAAGGTTTTCACAAGTCCTCCTACAGACCTTGATGATCTCCAGAGACACATAATTTCTTCTTATGAGGCTTTCTGAAATCTAAGGTTTTCACAAGTCCTCCTGCAGACCTTGATGATCTCCAGAGACACATAATTTCTTCTTATGAGGCTCTCTGAAATCTAAGGTTTTCACAAGTCCTCCTGCAGACCTTGATGATCTCCAGAGACACATAATTTCTTCTTATGAGGCTCTCTGAAATCAAAGGTTTTCACAAGTCCTCCTGCAGACCTTGATGATCTCCAGAGACACATAATTTCTTCTTATGAGGCTATCTGAAATCTAAGGTTTTCACAAGTCCTCCTGCAGACCTTGATGATCTCCAGAGACACATAATTTCTTCTTATGGGGCTATCTGGAATCAAAGGTTTTCACAAGTCCTCCTGCATACCTTGATGATCGGCAGAGACACATAATTTCTTCTTATGAGGCTCTCTGAAATCTAAGGTTTTCACAAGTCCTCTTGCAGACCTTGATGATCTCCAGAGACACATAATTTCTTCCTATGGGGCTATCTGAAATCAAAGGTTTTCACAAGTCCTCCTGCATACCTTGATGATCGGCAGAGACACATAATTTCTTCTTATGAGGCTCTCTGAAATCTAAGGTTTTCACAAGTCCTCCTGCAGACCTTGATGATCTCCAGAGACACATAATTTCTTCTTATGAGGCTCTCTGAAATCAAAGGTTTTCACAAGTCCTCCTGCAGACCTTGATGATCTCCAGAGACACATAATTTCTTCTTATGAGGCTATCTGAAATCTAAGGTTTTCACAAGTCCTCCTGCAGACCTCGATGATCTCCAGAGACACATAATTTCTTCTTATGGGGCTATCTGGAATCAAAGGTTTTCACAAGTCCTCCTGCATACCTTGATGATCGGCAGAGACACATAATTTCTTCTTATGAGGCTCTCTGAAATCTAAGGTTTTCACAAGTCCTCTTGCAGACCTTGATGATCTCCAGAGACACATAATTTCTTCCTATGGGGCTATCTGAAATCAAAGGTTTTCACAAGTCCTCCTGCAGACCTTGATGATCTCCAGAGACACATAATTTCTTCTTATGGGGCTATCTGGAATCAAAGGTTTTCACAAGTCCTCCTGCAGACCTTGATGATCGGCAGAGACACATAATTTCTTCTTATGGGGCTCTCTGAAATCTAAGGTTTTCACAAGTCCTCCTGCAGACCTTGATGATCTTCAGAGACACATAATTCCTTCTTATGGGGCTATCTGAAATCAAAGGTTTTCACAAGTCCTCCTGCAGACCTTGATGATCTCCAGAGACACATAATTTCTTCTTATGGGGCTATCTGAAATCAAAGGTTTTCACAAGTCCTCCTGCAGACCTTGATGATCTCCAGAGACACATAATTGCTTCTTATGGGGCTATCTGGAATCAAAGGTTTTCACAAGTCCTCCTGCATACCTTGATGATCGGCAGAGACACATAATTTCTTCTTATGGGGCTCTCTGAAATCTAAGGTTTTCACAAGTCCTCCTGCAGACCTTGATGATCTTCAGAGACACATAATTCCTTCTTATGGGGCTATCTGAAATCAAAGGGTTTCACAAGTCTTCCTGCAGACCTTGATGATCTCCAGAGACACATAATTTCTTCTTATGGGGCCATCTGAAATCAAAGGTTTTCACAAGTCCTCCTGCAGACCCACAGTGCTGCAGACCTTGATGATCTCCAGAGACACATAATTGCACAAGTTCACATCCCCTGAAATCCGTATAGAGAGAAATGGTGGCCATACCCGGGTGGCCATGTGGAAGACTAAGACTGTCAATTACTGCAAAGAAAGTGGTCAAACATGTGATTTGCATGTTGGTTTGATTTTAATTGACTTTGCGCAACTGGATTTTGATTCGGCAGTCACCTGAGTCCTTATTAATGGTCGCACGCCCATGATTCTATAGTTCTACAGCATTGTGACCAAATACCTTGTACTTTTTAATCTAGTAGTATTTTGAAACTGTTTTAGTACTTTGTTTTGAAACAGCTCAGTGTATACAGTAATACGTAAGACGTGAAACATTGAAAAAAATACTTCGCATTGAAAAATTGTCGAATCAAAAAGAATGACTCAGTCTTTCTTATTACGTATCAACTACCGTGCGTGTCACATCATGCATACTTTTAGGGGCATGTATTTGACAACATGGATCACATGGTTAATTGCACAAGTTGACATCCTCTGAAATCTGCATAGAGCAGTAGAGAGGAATAGTGGCCATACCCGGGTGACCATGTGGAAGACTTAAGACTGTCGATTACTGCAAAGAAATTGGTCAAACATGTGATTTGCATGTTGCTTTGATTTTAATTGACTTTGCGCAACTGGATTTTGTTTCGGCAGTCACCTGAGTCCTTATTAATGGTCACACGCCAATGATTCTACAGTTCTACAGCATTGTGACCAAATACCTCATACTGGTCATAATAAAAAGCCAAACTAATGAGGTAAATGAGAATAAGCTCACTCATTTTATCTTAGCCGCTTAACTGTGGTGTTATATATGGGGGATTTATCAGGTTTCGAAAAAAAATGAATAAACTCATTAATTTAACTTGAAGATTGCCTTAATGTACCTATACCTGCCGATACAGTAGAAATGTACGTTGATTTCATGAAGAAAAACACAACAGCAACAACAAATAAACAACTACTATTATAAATAATGCAACGAATCTAAAGGTCCGGTAAAATAATGGAGTGGTGACAGCGGTACTGAAACCGGGCACTGGAAATGATAATAATAATTGGTTTTAAAAATGGCCAAAACAATCCACCGTGACGAAAGTATCGTTTTTCTCGATCACGAATACGATCCACTGCTCAAAACAAAAACATAGTCACTTACAGGAAATGTCAACAAGCCGTTTCGCGAGAAAAGCAGTGGATCAAGTCACTTGTGATCAAGCCATCAGCCCGGGCATCAGCAAAAATGTTTGAATTGTCTTAAAATAGTTCCATTTGAAATGTATATAGCTTGTTTACTTACACAGTCAAATAAGGTCTATTTCAGATATAAGTATTTAAAAAAAACACACAGGAACATGCTTTCACAATTATTTTAGCTGATACTACAATTATAACTTCTCAACCAAACATAAACGTTCGTTTAGACTATTGATATTGATTATTAAAATAATATTACATTAACTATTTTCAAACTTCCCTGTCCACAGCTGTTTCAGGTAATTTTGAAAACACCAGTGCATCAATAAAAATACGTGATTTACCTGTTGTTGGTGTTCAATGTGATTAATCAATCATAAATCTGCTGCTGATAAGTGTTATTTTGACGCATTCTATTGTAACTACTTTTCCCGGGCTACCTGATATAAAAAAAATGAATATATGCAACCTAAGCATGAGTATGGTCCGATGAATGCATGCTTTATAATCTATATCCTCATTGATTTAAAAGGTGCCATTAAAACGCCTCGGTAATGTTAAAAGTTTTCTACTCATTTTCGGGTTGATAGTTAGATCAACCTGACGTCTTTTGATTCTCCTCTCGACGCACAGTAAAAAGGTAAGGACATTTTTACGTTTTTAATGTAAAATGTACATATTACTTGATCAGTCATGGGCGTCAATCCGGGAGGGAGGGGGCAGGGGACATGTACCCCACCTTTCGGCTAAATGGCCAATTTTGTTGTTCTTTTCACCCACTTTTTGGCAATTCAGGCCGATTGTCCCCTCACATTTCATGTCTAATTGGCGCTAATGCTTGATCTGAAGTATTGTGAAAATACCGCCCCCCCCCCAATATTATGATGAGGGATGGTCCATTCAATCATCCCCAATGTTGACGCTATGGGTTTTTGATAAAATTAACTCCATATTTGGTCATTTTAGCCAAAAAAGTGCAATTCGCGCGTATTTGTTCAACTTTTGCACCACATTTCACCAGTTTTATTCCAATTTCGTATTAAAGATAATATAGATTTTGTCCAAAAAATACCAAAATAATATAGGTGTTTTTTTTTGGGGGGGGGGGATGTATATTTATTGTTAAATATCAAAAATATCAAAAAACATCAAATTGTAATAAGTTGCCAGAAAATTTGTATTATATCGCGAATTTCTAAAAATCAAAATTATTTGATATCAGAAGGACATTCCTCGTATTTACCTCGAATGTACTTCGATATGTCTGATGTGCTCTCAGGTCCCACGAGAATACTTTGCAAACGTTGCTATCCGATTCCTTAATGTATAAGAGTAAAAATCCACTCTCGTAAAGAGTGGTTTTCACACTTTTAGGAGTGGTTTTAACTCTTTTAGGAGTGATTTTCATTCCCGTTGGAGTGATTTGAACGCTTCTCACTCTTTTGGAGAATGAGTTGTTCACTCATTTACATACTCAAGGTAAAGGCACAGTTCAGGTGCAGGAAGAAACCGGAGAAAACCTACGAGGGCGAGTATAAACTGGAGACCAAATGCAAAACGGCCGGGACCCGAAACTGGGATCTCGGTGGTGAAAACGATGACAGAACCGATAACTCACTACCCTACAGTTAATAATGATTATTGACGTTATTGCTTTATCAGGTGCGCTGTCATGAGAATCCACTACGTGTTTGTGGTCGCAATCATTGCGTCGGGATGGTCCAACGTCTTGGGCGGAGGTATGGGCGGGGACATGCTTGACATGCTAAGGGGAGGTAAAAACCAGGCCGCAAAAGGCAAAGGAGGAGGTATGTAGTCTATTATTATTATTATTATTATTATCATTAAAGCATATTTCTATAGCGCTCTACAAATAACACAGCGCTTTTGCTCCAAAACAAAATACACAAAAAAAACTAAATAAAAACAACAACAAGAAATTACTCATTTGGAAAAAGGTACGTCTTCAGAAGACGTTTAAAAGCAGCCGCAGATTCCGCTTCTCTGACATAATAAACAGGGAGTTTGTTCCAGTGCTGGGGCCCGAAAACGGTGAAACAACAATTCCCGGCTTTTTTACTGGAGCGAACTGCATAGAGCCTTCCCAGCAAACATTATAATATTGGCCCAGTAATGGCTTAAACCGGTCTACTTCTGGCAATACCGGACACGGCTGACGGTATAACGCCAGTACAAATCCGATACTGGTCAATGTTTGGCCGCCGTTTTCTTACCAGGATAAGCTGTGCCGTACTTGGTCCATTATTGGGCCAATTGAAGACTACCGAATATGGCATCGAGCCGGCACATACATACTGGTCCAGTTGCGGCAGACACTTGTAGGCCGGGCTTGTAGGCCCCGAGTGCCGGCCCTGTATTGGCCCAATGTTGCATTAATGTGGGCGTGGTTTTGAAACCCTGACATTTTCTACTATCAAAATACAATATTTGATCAGTATCATCTTCATTTTGAAGGGCCACATGTTATTATTATTATAAAGAAGAGGCAGTGAGTTTGCGCTTGTTCCGAATATTTCATTTACTGCCTTGTAAAAAATCTACGTGAGCAAGGCATAATTTTTATCTGATGACACCATAGAATATATATTTCATTTATCAATGGCTCAGTTTTGTGAGCTTGGTTTGTTATCGACCTTTAATACTTTGCACATCAGTTAACACAAATTCAATTGTGCTGAGTGCAAGTAACCTGTAGGTCTCCTTTATAAAGGAGATCTGGTTCAACAGGTGAAACTGACCAATAATGCCTGAAACCAACCGGATAATCGAGGAATGAATAGAAGAATATTCCACAGCTAGACGTGGACCAAAATGAAATAAAATAAAAAGGACCAAAATTGGACCATTACCGTTTGCTTACGGTTGCATAATGGGAATATATTGGCAATATTATATTGGCCCAGTACAGTATTGAATAAATTGGACCTCTACTGGGCCAATTTCAACCCATTTTGGCCCAGTGCTGGCAATATCTATTGGGCCAGTCGAATGCCCGTGTGCACGACCGTGTCGGACCAATACAGGCTGCCATTCTTGGTCCTTTATAGCAGCTTTTATAGAGCCAGTATCGGGCCGATTGTATAATGTTTGCTGGGTTGTTTTGTCAGATGATGAGCGGAGCGTGCGACTGCTTCTGGATGAATCTGGATGATTATAAAACGTGACAAGATGTTGTAAATATGCCGGAACAGTACTTGATATGCAGTTGTATATGTGATTTTGAAGTTAATTCTTTCTTTCACCGGGAGCCAGTGGAGGGTATTCAACAAATCGGCAGAGCACCTGTCTCGCCCACATGCAAAGATCAGCCTGGCTGCCTTATTTTGGAGACGCTGCAGCCGTTTTAGGTCTATTTCACGGGCACCATACATGAGGGAGTTGGCATAATCTATGTGAGACAAGAGAAGTGCTCTGACGGCATGATGACACGCATCCTGACTGAGAAAATGTCGTATGCGCCATTAAGTTACAAATGTGAAAGTTGTACAAAGATTGCTAATATGGGAAGACATATGTTTGCTTTGATTAGGCCAAAGAAAGTAAAATTTATATCCGGTTGCAATATTTGGTTTTTGGTAGCAATTTTAACTTTTTTTATAATTATTAAAGTCACAGTGAAGTAAAATGATTTTGTCAAAAGCCCGTCCGATGGAGACACAAGAATCGTGACATAAGCACAATCATATAAGCTGAAATGGTTTGAGAGAATGTACTAGTCATTGGCGGCGCTACGAGGAGGGGGGGTGCAAGGGGCATTCCCCACAAAAATTCTTTCCCCAGTTCCCACAGTTTTGAGGCACCCTCCCCCCATTACGTAAATTTCCACTATTTGCGGCTTTTGTCGACTTTCCCCTCAGAAATTCACTTGCCCCCCCCTGCTCCCATGCCCACGAAACTAATTCCTGGTGCCCCCACTGGTACTAGTTAAACCAGAATGAAAACCATAGGAACATTAGTGAATGCCAAAGGAGGCATAATTTTATGCAGTCCACTTAGCTCGATCAGTAAGATTCTAGAATCTGGTGAGTAATGATAGTTCATGTAGTTATTAGAGCACTGCCAATTTCTGGTCTTGCGAAAACAAATGAGCTATATTGAAATTCACTTGGACAAAACCAGTCTATCCGTATGAAATTCAAGGAGCTGATCCTGGCTGCAATGTTTATATAGGTAGGTTAGGGCTTGCGCTGATCTCAAATTGCGCATCCCTGGACTGATTTATGGAATGATTTGACCACCTTGCAGACCAGCGGCTTGTTTGTTAAGTGTGCGGCCTTGGGGGTTTGGCAGCGCATTATAAAAGTAAAGATCCTCACCCTGATGTTGGGGCACAGCAGAGGGCGATCATTAAATTCATGGAGTTATAATAGTTATTGCAAACAGAACATAAAGTTCCATGTATTTCATATTTAATCTCATCATTTTTTGAAATTTTGCATTGAATCTTTGAACAGAGATCTCTCTAAAAGGCAAACCAACGCAGCAGAGCAGTACGTACGATCAGAAAATGTCCCCCTCGAGTAATGCTGTAGATGGCAGAACGAAAGGCAACTATGGAGCAAAATCATGTTCACATACAAGTAAGTATTGCGGCAGAAACATATTATTTTCATTTATAAATTGAATGATAGTAGCATTAAGTATACTCAAATGTAGAGATAGAAATCATCGCACAAATGATATTGAGGATGGTCATTACACTTTTTAGAATAGACGGATAACAAAATGGATCGAGTACGCCAGTGCGATGTTTTCCCTTCGATAGCTGGCTGTCGAATACGAAGATTCGACGTCATTCGGGATTGATGAGAGAAAGACCGAGGAGCGATATATTTAAATAATTTATTTTCAAAAGAAAATAGCGCCATAAAAAGAGCAATACCGGATCGAGTGGTTATAACAATGCTGGACCTAGAATGGTAACATCAAATTTTTTGGCAACCCAATTCATTGTGTCGGCAAGTATTCCATCATATGGAAAGGTTTCTATACAAAAACCATTCTCTTATAAACCATCATGCGCACAGTGTTTACCTCCATACACCTGAGCACACATTTTCGTCCAAGACCTCTCAAGCGAGCAGTGATTGTCTCCACTGATTGTCTACACGGTTGAGTGCATAGCATCGAAGAGCTGTGGTGCTTCTAGCTGAAAAATGGGCCTCTTTGATTGGTTTTTGTCAAAACCTCAAGTGTTCCCTTCTTCCAATCAGAACGTTTTTTTTTATATCAAACGAAAGCTAACACTTCCCCCTAAAAACACTCTTCGTCACTAGGTCAACAGAACACATCACAATTTAATAGTATAGCAAGGCGAATGTGGTAAATCTGTTGAAAACATCCTATCCAAGCACATTTTTTGACCAAAATGTAGGTTTTAAAAGTCAAAACCTCAAGTGTTCCTTACAATATTTTTCAAATTTTATGTCATTAAATGAAAAAGCACACTTATATTGTCCATATACTAGCGTCACTAGAATGAGCAAATTCTCTTTAAATTGCAAATCTTGTGCAAAAAGTTACTATTTTCGCCTGTATATGAACAGAATTTTTTTTAAATGGTTTTCGAGTGTCCCTGGACCTAGACCTACATGCTAGGATCATTCATGGTTGACCTAACAAAATAACTTTGAAATTGTTGGCTTCAATATCAGCTTTGACAGTTAAATTAGTTATTTTTACAGTCTAATTTGTGCATAGAGAGTCTGTGTAAACGTTTTGTTGCAATTACATCTTTTATACAGAGAACGACAAAAAAGCCTGGTGGAAGGTGGACATGGGCGGCAACAAATGTGTAGGAAAGGTGGACATATTTAACAGAGTTGATTGCTGCAGTGAGTATATTGCCATGTCTTTGTCGACTGTATATTATAGGATTGTGTCTGTTTTTAAAAGTATATCCGGGTTTTTATGTGGTTTCAGTTTGTTTTTAATGTGACAGCCATAGGCAAACCGTGACAGATTAGCGAAACAAAATATATAATGCACGCGATGTCCATGGGATGACAAAAGAGGAGCAGAGATTCAAAATACAAAGAAAGTATTTTATTATATCACCAATTCGCCATATCGTAAATTATCATTGATAATTTTAGAAATGAATCTAGAATCGTATGTTTAAAGCAAAAAGTAATATGACCTTAATGTTTATTTGACTTAAATGATGAAAATGTGTTTTAAAGAGTTTGCTCTCAGGTTAAATAATACTATTTGCCTATTACACAATTTTGAATGAAAAAAATTGTTAATTTCGTACGTAATTTTCTGAATTTTAAAACTCTCATTTAAAAACCAACAGTACCAAATAAAACTACATGATTTAGATGTCAAATGACAACATGAGAGCTGTTAAACTGAGACCTTTTCTTGTTTTAATGCACTAAACTCTACCTTAAAATGGCAGCGCGCCCTCAGCAAGTGAGAGTTATGATATCATGGGATAAATTTGGACAATATTTCAACAAAATCAAGGCGTAAAACCTTCCGGCATATATTTTGCTATATAACCTGGTATTTTCACTGATTTTAAAGCGTTTTTTGGTCTGCACTACATATAAATTATTCCTCGCCTTATTTCTTTGCAGAGCCCAAACCTATTTAGTGGTATGTAGCCCTCAGACACAATCACCCGTTGAAACCCTTAACTTATAATAAGGTAGAATAATTTTTTTTTTCATATCAGAGGAACGCCTTCGTGGAGCCGTTGTTCGTGTTGGAAACAATAAAGACCACAACAAGAACGCAAAATGTGGTATAGTGACCGACGCAATGATTAAAGCTAAACAAAAAATCTCAATCAACTGTGACCTGCGAGGGAAATACATTAGTATTGCTCTTGAACGGCAAGACTATCTGCAGATTTGCGAAGTTAAAGCATACACTGGAAAGTGTGGTAACACTGGTGGTAACACTGGTAAGTTGCTACAATTTTCTTGAATCTGTATCATTAAACATTACTTTAAAAGACTCTATTGTTCGAATTCTGACCTGATCTTGAAAATTTCCGCCGTATACAAGCCCGACAGATTATATCTGGAATTATAACCGATCGTATTGAATGTGATATTGCACTAAATACTTCCCCTATAACATTAATTAGAACTTGAACTCAATGTTATTGGTGAACATGTGGGCTAGGTAATCAGTCGTGAACAATGAAAGTTCATACTCATGCATGTTAGGGATTTCCATGTTATCAATCATACTAAAAAATCGTGTTTATTGTACATCTATCTGTTAGAATTCAATGTTTTTAATCTATAGATTAATCTATCATCCAGACGGAGTGATGCAGCAGAATTTGACACTTACTAGATTTAGCTACATTTCAACCGAGCTCTTAATAATTTGCTAAAGATTCACGTACAAACTCAAAGTTTACACAAAATAAATTTAACCATTACATTCCAGTCAAGCTCTGTCTGCGGATATTATTAGCGCCCTCTAGCAAGGTTACGACATCATTTTAATAACAATAAGCTATTTACATAAAGAATTAGACGCATGCTAATTAGAGATTGTCACATCCTGATTCTATTATCCTTGACCGCATCCAGATTTGTGTGACCTTTTGATTGACCGTCAATGCTGTTTCGATACCGTAATATCAATGAACAACCAGTGGCGGCGCTATGAGGGGGGGGGCAGGGGTATTTTCCCCAAATATTTGTTTTGCCCCCCCACGTTTGAGGCAAAGCCCCTAAAATCACGTAAATTGCCACTTTTTGCGGCAAGTCCCCCCCCCCCCCTGAAATTAACTTTTCCCCCCATGCCCCACCCGAAAAAAATTCCTGGAGCCGCCACTGTGAATCACAATTAATGCTACAATCTGTTTGGTCAATACATTTATACATACAAAGATTAGATGTTCTCACAATAATATTAACAAAAATCAATTAATTGATATTTTATAAATAATAATGATCGACCAAGCATCGATTGTCGATCAAAAGATCGAATGAATTTTGGTTCAATTTCCTAACAACAGCATAAAAATTATGGTTTGATTACGCTATAAAGAATATGATGTATAATATTTCAGGTCCAGGATGTGAAGGCAATTATACACTCTGTCTAGGGCAAGGGTAACTGTTACAAACATAACTTAAATGTACACGTATTTTATATTTAATCTTATCATTTTGTGAATTTTTGCATTGAATCGTTGACCAGCGATCTCTCTAAAAGGCAAAAAAACACAGCAGAGCAGTGTGTACGATAAGAGGGGGACCTCGAGTAATGCCGTTGATGGCGAAACGAAAGGCAACTATGGAGAAAAATCATGTACGCATACAAGTAAGTATTGCGGCAGAAATACATTTTATTTATATATAACTTGAATGATAGTAGCATTAAGTATACTCAAATGTTGAGATAGAAAATATATCGCGCAAATATTAGATATTGAGGATGGTCATGACACTTTATAGACTTATTTAAAAAAAAAGAAAAAGTCGATTTAATTATTGCCCTTAATATTTCCTCAACCCTCGTTTACCAGAGACATTTTTATAACACGTCTACCCGGGGGTTATACTACGCCTGAATTTTGTATACTAAACGTATTATAGCGTTGTTTGTAATACCAACGTATATAGCAATGGGTCTTATCTGAATGTTGATAATGTTGATACCAAAATAAGAACAACCAGATTATGAAGAGGCCCATTCCATGTCAAGTCAGGGATGTGCACCGCAGCACCTCTTCAATTTTTTTCTTTTTCTGTGTGGTGGTAGATATTGATGAGAAAGTAAAATCCCGAAAATTTGAGCTTCATACTCCATTTCGTTTTCCCGTGGCATCAATTTGAAATTTAGAGGGTCAGCGTAAAAATGTGTCGCAACGCGAAAGACGATGTTTGGAGGTCCATAAATGTATAAAGGGAACCATTTACAACTTTGAAAAGTATGTATCCTGGGGTACTTATTTGTGTAGAATTCAAATCTGGCATCAGAAAACTTGTAACTCCTTTACTTTAAAAGATATAGGGCCCTCAAAATGCAACTTCGTCCATCCGGGACCAACTTTGGGGTCAAAACTCCAAAAGTAAAAATAATTTTACTGTCCATTTTTTTTGCCAGTCAGAGCCCTTTGGTAGGACATTACTCTTAACCAATATTGAGCCTATTAGAATATTTTTAGCTGAGATATTACCCATACAAAACCCCAATTGTACATTTTTTGTACATTTTGACCCCCCTGAAAACCAATGTCAGGCATCTTGATCCACCATAAACTTCAGGTATGTTGAAAATATGTCCGTGGACAACATTTCTGAAAGATATTGGCTTTGGGACTCGATGGCTTCAACACATCAGTAAGGTTTGCATTCTCCATAGAGTTGTACATAAGTCATTATACATGCGAAATCAAAAATGTGTACAACTGTATGGAGAATGCAAACCTTACTGATGTGTTGAAGCCATCGAGTCCCAAAGCCAATATCTCTCAGAAATGTTGTCCAAGGACATATCTTCAACATACCTGAAGTTGATGGTGGGGCAAAATGTCTGACATTGGTTTTCAGGGGGGTCAAAATGTACAAAAAATGTACAATTGGGGTTTTGCATGGGTAATATCTCAGCTAAAAGTATTCTAATAGGCTCAATATTGGATAAGAGTAATGTCCTACTAAAGGGCTCTGACTGACAAAAAAATGGACAAAAAATTTATTTTTACTTTTGGAGTTTTGACCCCCCAAAGTTGGTCCTGGATGGACGAAGTTGCATTTTGAGGGCCCTATATCTTTTAAAGTAAAGGAGTTACAAGTTTTCTGATGCCAGATTTGAATTCTACACAAATAAGTACCCCAGAATACATACTTTTCAAAGTTGTAAATGGTTCACTTTGTACATTTATGGACCTCCAAACGTTGTCTTTCGCGTTGCGACACATTTTTACGCTGACCCCCCCTAAATTTCAAATTGATGCCACAGGAAAACGAAATGGAGTATGAAGCTCAAATTTTCGGAATTTTACTTTCTCATCAATATCTACCACCACACAGAAAAAAGAAAAAAAATTGAAGAGGTGCTGCGGTGCACATCCCTGGAGTTGACATGGAATGGGTCAAGAGTTTGTTTCCAAAAGGCGCTAAATCCAATAGCCGCCTTGTTTCACTTTTTCCTGGTATATATTTTAAACATTTTAAAGCTTTAATAAAATTGAACGATTGAAATGGATGTGTTTGTAACTCTAGTTAATTTTAACATAATTTTGTCCCCTTTAGCTCCTTTTGGAACAAAAAGCATTTTTAATTTATTATTTTCTTCTTCACACGTGGTAGGCTTACGCGATTTGCGATTATTGTTATAACTATTCCAGTGGTCCAATGTTATTAGATTGGCAAGGTTATTGCTGCAATATTTCAAATGAATTTTACACAAAGCCGCCGGTGGAGTTAGCGCCTTTTGGAGCCAAACTCTTCATAATTATTATCAGGTCCTTGCAACTCCAATACCACCCAATACCAGGAGGATGAGAGTTGATAAGAGCAATGCCGGGTCTATTGGCCCGGGTCGAATGGTTACAATAATTTTGCACTTTTGGGGTTTAAGTAACAAAATATGAGGTTAATTATGTCAGAATACCACATACAGGGGTCAACATTTGGGGGATGATTGTATTGACCACCCGGCAAAATATTGAGGAACGTTTTCTCCCCCATCCCCCCGGGATCTAGGCCATACGCCTATGGTTTGAGCGTGCTAGAAGAAAATCTGACGGGGGGATGCAACAAGCCCCGTCAAGTAAATCAGGGTTAAACAATCCAACAATTATATATGTTACATTTTTTTTAGAATACAAAAAGGGCAAGGACTTGTTACTTTGCAATAGTTCATCATGTGGAATTCTTTGACTTCCATCTGTGGCTTCAATATCAGCTTTGACAGTTAAATTGGTTATTTTTACAGTCTGATTTGTGAATAAAAAGACCCGTGTAAACATTTTGTTACGATTACATCTTTTATACAGAGAACGACGATAAAGCTTGGTGGAAGGTGGACATGGGCGGCAACAAATGTGTAGGAAAGGTGGACATATTTAACAGGGTTGATTGCTGCAGTGAGTATATTGTCATGTCGTTGTGTCTGTTTTTAAAAGTAGTTTTTAAAAACCAACAGTACCAGATAAAACTACATGATTTAGATGCCAAATGATAAAAAAAATTGAACATGAGAGCTGTTAAACTGAGACTTTTTCTTGTTTGAATGTTATGATGTCATGGGATAAATTTGGATAATATTTCAACAAAATGTCAACTAATGAAAGAAAACAACAAATTGTAATACATACCATTTTGAGGCATATATTGTGCTATATCAACCTGGTATTTTCACTGATTTTAAAGCAGTTTTTTGGTCTGCACTACAGATAGTTCCTCGCCTTATTTCTTTGCAGAGCTCAAACTTATTTAGTGGTATGTAACCCTCAGACACAATCACCCGTTGAAACCCTTAACTTATGTAAGGTAGAATAATTTTTTATTATTTTTTTTATATCAGAGGAACGCCTTCGTGGAGCCGTTATTCGTGTTGGAAACAATAAAGACCACAAAAAGAACGCTAAATGTGGTGAAGTGACCGACGCAATGATTAAAGCTAATCAAAAAATCTCAATCAACTGTGATCTGCGAGGGAAATACATTAGTATTGCTCTTAAACGGAAAGACTATCTGCAGATTTGCGAAGTTAAAGCATACACTGGAAAATGTGGTAACACCGGTGGTAACACTGGTAAGTTGCTACAATTTTCTTGAATCTGTTTTATTTACTTTTGCCAAAGTTACTTTAAAAAGGACCTATTATTCCTACTCTGATCTGATATGAAAAATATTTCCGCCGTATACAAGCATACGGCCCGACAGATTTTATTAAATGTGATACTAAAAAGTGCTGAATCGAATATTTTTGTGATTTTAATGCTACGCTACGATTAGTTCCGTCAAAATGACCGTCAATTCTCGTTCGATATTTTATACCAATGAACAATCGACTAACGAATCACAATTAATGGTACAGTCTCTGTTTGGTCAATACATTACATACAAAGATTAAATGTTTTGCAATTAAAAAGAGTCAATTAATTGATATTTCATTGATAATAATGATCGACCAAGCATCGATGGTCGATCGAAAGATCGAATGAATTTTGGTTCCATTGCCTGACAACTAAAAGCCTATGGTTTGATTACGCTATAAACAATGTGATATATAACATTTCAGGTCCAGGATGTGGAGGCAATTTCCCTCTGTCACATGGAGGTAACTGTTACTACCTTGGTACGAAAGAGATCAAATTCGATGAAGCCGAGAAGAAGTGTAAAGATAAAGGAGGTCACTTAACTAGCATTCTGGACGAATCAGAAAATAAATGGATCACTGGTAAGCATTTTCAAGATAATTCTAAAAGAAGTACGATAAAGCCATATCAAGAGGGTGACACTGAATTCACAGCTGGTCTTTTGACGCATTTGTTGTTTAATTGCTTTTTACAAAATCTACTAATTATCATTCACCATTACTCCTAGGTAGGTTAAAAAATGGTTCTATTCTTGATGATTTTCGCATTCTGTTTTTAGGAAGACATAGCTATCATGATTATGTCAGTGTTGATTGGTAAATACCAGTTGGTAAATATGGTAAATAGTGGTATTAACTACTATACCCATTGCCGTCGAGGGATTTTTTTACTGAAATAAAATATATCAAAATACTGGGAAATGCAATATAATTCGTATGCAATTTTTCTTGAAAGTTACTACATGAATATGCTAATATTGGCATAAGATGCAGGGGGGCCTGTAAAGTCCACTTTTTACATCGAAGCCAAATTTTTCGCAAAAATACACACCTGGTAAATATTTATTTTCTCTAATTTGAAGGCAAAAATAAATTAAATTGCCCACCCAGTATCGTTTTTTACCTCCCTGTTTTCAAGATTCGGTTCTAATTTCAGTTTTGGTCACGTTTTTTCCATTTGTCGTTGCAAAACTTTTGGCGGAAGTTGTTATTGGTAATTTGCTGTACCCTCTGTCTTTAAATGAAAAAAACAATCGGATACCGTGTTAGTTTATTCGTCATATGAGGTTCAATAGTAAAAGTCTTATTAATAATGAGATGGATCTTGATTTATTGATTAAATAATTATAATTATTGATTAAATGGATGGTTGTCTTGATTTATTGAGGCTAATCGATTACTGCTCAGACAATTTGCGCCTTTTCCGATCCTTTTATTAATCATATTCAATACGAGAGACAAGGCAGACATGATGTAAGAAAGTTTAGTTTTAGAGGCAGGAGTAAACCGAAAAAAAAACCCGAGAAAAGCAGCAATGGGAGTATATAGTATGGACTGGACGCCAAATGCATAATTATAAAGTCGTATGAGACCGGTCGGCGCTATGCTCCCCGAGTGCAAGGCATTACAAAGTTTCAATTATGCAAAATAAAAAATATGGCATTATCTCCGTTTTTGTGAATCACACCAGATATGGCCAGGCCAGGTGAGGGCCCACACTTAATTTACACGAAGAATACACCCATTGTTTTGGTAAAATTAAGGAAAGTTGATTTCAATAAAATCACAATTTTTGGCAATTATTCTTCACAGAGCAAGCCGTTGACGCAAGGAAGTCTCTCTGGATTGGTTTCCACGATAAACACAGCGAAGGGACTCATAACTACGTATGGTTTGATGGGTCAACCGTGAGTGTCAAGAATTTAAAACAAATTTTTTTTCATATTATTTAGCATACGGTATTTTTTGATATAATAGAGAGATGCGTCCTGCGCGAACCGTGCTAGTCTCGGTTCAAAGCTGGATTGTGCTCCTTTGTCACTAAAGAGTACACGGCGGCTGGGATTGAGACTAACGTCTGATCTGGTCACAAGAGGGCGACAAACTTAAAATTGGGTGGGTCTTATGCATATATTAATAAACATATAGATTGGAATATTCCATGCCTGTGCCCTCTAAGCTGACGCCGATACAACGTTCAGACCTGGCACTCTACACTTATTTCTATTTGAGCGCTACACTATCGTATGTGGCACATACGATAGCGTTGCACTATACACTCAATTGAATACATGAATACAAAAGCCACCTAAGTCCATAGGAAGTGATTTTGAGAGAAAAACCTGTGTATCATTTTAATTCCTTCAGTTAGATTTACCTGGTCAATATGGTAAGTTGTACGTGCAAATGAGTGGATTAACCTGTATTGGGTATGACGATTAGCATTTCAGGGACTTCGTGGGGTTCATTTTAAATTTTGGACTTAGGTGGTTTTTGAATCATATACAAAGACAACAATGTTAGAATGAGATTACCACTAGTAAGATAATACAAAATAAAGCACACAGGTATGTATAATGTTGATAAGCATTCTGCCATGTAATATAAACCACACACTTTCCTTTATTAAACCCATTTTTGTTCAAAAGTCACTCTCTAGCAATGAATGTGTTACAAGTGGACTTTTATACATAATGGATTTCAATCAATCAATAGAGGGCACGGTGGCTCAGTGGTTACGGCCTTGGACTCATAATCTGAGAGCTTGCTCGACGTGCGTGGGTTCGATTCCCCGTCCCACCACCGTGTTGCGCCCTTGGGCAAGGCGCTTTGCCTCGCTTGCCTCACCCCACCCAGGTGCAATGGGAAGCTGTTAGGGGTAGTCACAGTCGTTGTACTGATGGACCCTGCGCCACTTGTAGGCTGCAAACGTGGTTCCGACATATTCTAATGACGGCGGAATAAATGTAAAGCGCTTAGAGGCTGTTTACGGCATAAAGCGCTATATAAATGTCTACATTTATTTTATTTTATTTAATCAATGTGTTACAAGACTCAAATCATGGAATTGGGTGCTTCTTTCATACATGCTATTTTTCACATGCTTAATAGACACAGAGAATGAATTTGAGTTGTTCTTTCATACATATGACAGGCCTATGTATAGCAACAATTTCCCATGCTTAACTCAATTTGGCCAAAGTATGGACTTAGGTGGCTTTTGTATTCATATATTCAATTCTATTTGAGTGCTACACTATCGTATGTGGCACTTACGACATCTAAGTCAGTAAATAATTCATCTATTTATTAAGTTTAACACCATTTATATAGTTTATATTATTAAAATCAAATTGCTTTACATTTCCATGTCATTTTATGGCTACTTGGAAACAAACGGCTACGCAAAACACTAATATGCTCCTAAACTGTCCAAACTGCACTTACGATAGTGTAGCACTCTGGCGAAGTAGTTACTCGCCAGTTGCGCTTCAGAGCAAGTCCCAATATACTAGTTTAGTAAAGGCCCGGTCACACTATGACGGACGATAACCAACGAAAGGTGACGAACGTGAAAATCACAAAATGTTGACGGCAAAGCGACGACAAAAAGAGGAAAAACAAGATTCGCTGACGAGTGGGAACGACCTTCAGCGACAACACGACAGCAAGGGACGAAAGGCTGCTGCAGGAAACGGAGACTAGCAACCAAAACCGGACGTTGTCTGGGCGGCGAGTGACGATGTCTCAACGGAGCCTGACAACAAGCAACGAGGTCAGACGGCTGGCAGCGGATTTGCTTGCGGCAAGGAACGGCAGCTGACGGTGGATTGCGGCGATGATGATGCGGGCACGGTGGCGAAGCGGTACATGCTCTACCTCGCAATCGGAGTGTTGCGAGTACGACCCCCGGCGGTGCCATCGTGTTGTGCACTTGGGCAAGGCGCTTTACCTCACTTGCCTCTCTCTACCCAGGGGTGAAATGGGGAGCTGTTAGGAATATTGTCCATTAAGCGCCGCCCAAAGGTATGAGCATGCCTTAGGCATTGTATGGCAGCTGACATGTTCTAATGACAGCGGAATAAATGTAAAGCGCTTTGATACATGTGAAAGGTGCTGTATAAATATCAACATTTATTTATTTTATTTTATGACGTGACTCAGCGGCCGACATCAAAGCATGCGGGTTGTATAGTCCACTTTGGTGTTCCCACTCTTCACAACGTTCTGGTCATCCACTTAAAAATATCAATATCAATAATAATCAAAAAATTAATATTAACATCAATATCAATAATAATCAAAAATATTACACATATCAATAATAATTAAAAAAATTAACGTAAATATCAGTAATAGATCTTGTGTCATATACTGGGGTACCCAAAAAGGTGGTTTTGTTACATTTTGATGTGCAGCTTGGATTTCAAACCACTGTCTCTTGAGTATTCCTTCACTTAGAAGATTCAATCAGGTCTTAAATTGAGGCTAATTTATTCTATATTACTCATGTTTTTAACCTGTTTTAAAATTTTTAATATTTTCTTATGACGTTTGGCATGAAATGTGCCAAGGGTGGTTGAGGAATAGGAGGATTAGAAGGAGGAGGACTAGGAGGAGGGATTCGTATCGTAAATTTGATCTAAAACCCCCATTAAAAATTTGAATCTAGTAAAAAAATGTCTAAATGAACTCCCAGACATCTATACCAAGTAAATAAATACAGAAGGTCATTTAGAAGACTAATACTTGTTCAGAATGATTGTAAATGTGGAAAAAAGAGGTGGAGTTAAATCCCACCTACTTTGTGATTGTTTTTGCCCGCACTCTCTCATTTTTTAACCGATTTCCATAAAAACGGTGTCAAAATGCACAGGAGGATGAACCACTTCAAATGAGACGTGTAGGTAAAATGTTTGAAATATTTCATTTTTTTACTATGTAACACAAAGGTACCCCAAGTTCTGACACAGGACCAATAATCAAAAATAGTAAAATCAATATCAAAAATAATCCAAACTATTATATCAATATCAATAATAATAAAACATATTAACATCAATATATCAATAATGATCAAAAATATTATCATCAATATCAATAATAATCAAAATATTAATATCAGTATCAATAATAATCAAAAATATTAACATCAATATCAATAATAATAACATATCAATATCAATAATAATCAAAATTATTATATTTTTGATTATTATTGATATTAATGATAATGTTTTTGGTCATTATTGATATATAATAATTGATATTAATATTATTATTGATATTGATATAATAGTTTGGATTATTATTGATATTGATATTTTTTTATTATTATTATTGATATGTGTAATATTTTTGATTATTATTGATATTGATGTTAATATTTTTTGATTATTATTGATATAGATATTAATAGTTTGGATTATTATTTATATTGATTTTAATATTTTTGATTATTGTTCATATCGATGCTAATGTTTTTGATTATCATTGATATTGATATTTTTGAGTGGATGATCAGAACGTTGTGAAGAGTGAAAACGCCAAAGTGGACTATACGACCCGCACACACACAGGCTTTGATGTCGGCCGCTGAGTCACGTCATCATCGCCGCAATCCACCGTCAGCTGCCGTTCCTTGCCGCAAGAAAATCCGCTGCCAGCCGTCCGACCTCGTTGCTTGTTGTCGGGCTCCGTCGAGACATCGTCACTCGCCGCCCAGACAACGCCCGGTTTTGGTCGCAAGTCTCCATTTCCTGCTGCAGCCTTTCGTCCCTTGCCGTCGTGTTGTCGCTGAATGTCGTTCCCACTCGTCATCGAATCTTGTTTTTCCTCTTTTTCACGTCGCTTTGCCGTCAACATTTTGTGATTTTCACGTTCGTCACCTTTCGTTGCTTATCGTCCGTCATAGTGTGACCGGGCCTTAAAGAAGTAAGATACTAAACTAGTAAGTTACGCGGATTTGGTGCACTCAGCGGCATGGTGACGACAGTGTGTATCGCTCATCACACGCGCGAAGTTTCTTGTTGTGTACGCTCGCGCTATTTTTGAGTTCGCCCACGCAAACCTGACTTAGCGTCGACCCCAATAGGCTATATGCCTACATCCCGCGGTATGGTCTTATGTCTACTTCAATTGAGCATGCTTTTGATTATAACCAACATTGGTAATTTTGAACTCTGAATTCACCCAACCTGTGTAAATACCATATTGACAAGTTTGACCATCCATGTATTCAACTGTATTTTGCCCAACTTCAAGAATCTTAACCAGTATTGGACATTTTTTAACCAACTGTTTTCTGCCCATTCATTTTTATCCAATGTTCTGAGAGTGTATGGCTTTTGCTGAAACTGTCTTATCCGCCGCTATGTGATTATTATTACTAAGCCTTAACGTGCGAACAGTTAACTGATATTACCAATCACCGTCAATGGGTACGGTTTTATTAGACCGACGTCTATTAATATTGAACATTATTAATGCAGGACAGAGATCACATTTTCGCATAACTTTAATAGGGTTTTAAGAATCACGCATCACACACTAGCATAATTAAACATGAAATCACAATGGAAACATAACATGTTTAGGCAGATAAATCAGAGAAAAAAACTCCGGACATACCTGCCTGTGTGGGTACTTGAACCATAGACCTCTCGCTTGCGGGTGAGCGCTCTAACCACTAACACAGACTGTCCCTTTTAAACAGGACTCAAGTCTGGCACATATGGATATGAGCAGTCACTTTACACCAGACTGTCGAGGGTTGACAAACAGAAGGCCTTAACTCACAAAGGAATCCTTTGTGAGTTACGGCCTTCTGTTGTCAACCCTCGCAGTGTACGAGATAAATTATTGATGCTTACTCACCAAACTGATATAATCATACAAACAAGGGAAGAAGCTTACGCATCATACACTGAAACATACAAACATTAAAACATTGCAAACTAGCATAGGAAATTAATTAATGATGCGTAATCGTATTCTTAATATGTCAATATAGCCTACGACACATTGTTTCTAACTTTCCTTATTTTTTGCTATAGTACGATTATCAAAACTGGGCACGCGGTGAACCAAACAACTTGGGTGATGAAGACTGTACTCATATTTACAATAATGGCGGGCAAGTTGGCAAATGGAACGACTTGAGTTGCAATGCGAAGAAAGGTTACATGTGCAAGGAAGGTAATTCAAATATAGATATATTAATTGTTTAATCATGCATCGTGTCTTTTTCATCAATCGGAAATCTGTCAATAGGCAGGTTTGGGTAGATGCTAGCAACCAACCTGTTTTGGTTAATTCGGGTATGCTGAAAAAAAAAACCCATCAAATTATTAGTCTGAGCCTAGGGCTCACGAAAATGTAATATTTGCGTGCGTAAGACATATACAGACTTGACAAATATTAATATTTATTGGGGTGTGTCGGGAGATGATGTCAAATCATTTTTGATAGATAATGTGCTTTCCATTCGTTAACATTATGGTGCTCATAATGTAGTGAATAAGCCTAAAATGGCGGATTTAATGAGACTGAATCTAAGTTTTGTGTGGGGTAAAATTTACTGAACATTGTTCTGATATTATCAAATTCATTGAAGTTGATATGAGGTGATATGTACTGAACCTAAATACCAATAAGTGTTGATCAGAAATGAAATACACTTGTAATGTATCAATTTTGAATGTGGGCGGAGCGTTTGAAAAAATGACTCTTAAAAGTGGTATATACTCAGAAATTTGAATGTCCCTCTGGGGCCAAATATTATAAACGTACTGTACACAATAATAGCTTAAGTTCATTTGACAACAGTAATCTGAGTACGTACCCCTTTTAAGAGCCATAATATAAGCTCCTCCCATTTGCAAAACAATTGGTAAATTGCAAGTGCATTTCAGCTCTGACGAATGTCAATTACTGACGAAGTTTAGGAAATATCATATCAAACTCCAATAAATTTGATAATAACAGAACAATGTTGCATAAAGTCCTTAATTGTGTCCCCTAAAGCTCAAATTCAGCCTCTTTTCAATCCGCCATTTTAGGCGAATACACTGCATTATGAGCACCATATTGTAAACTCATGGAAAGAAGATTTTCTATCAAACTACATTTTACACCATCTCCTGACACACCCCAATTAATATTTAGCCCGTGCGGATTATGCAGATCCCTTCCAGACGAGTCTTGTCAATTCGTGAAGAAATATCCCATACTTAAATGTCAAGTCTGTAGTTACTAAGTCATGGTGAATTTGCATGTTGTACAGGTGAAAAATTATAGGTTTTTTTTCGTTAAAAGAAGCCGCAAATTATTCGTCAAGCTCAAGGGACCCAGGAAAAGAATACTTTTCACTCTCTGCGATGTGAAGTTCAGAAGATAGATGATACAAAGCCATTGAATCCTATTGAATCCTACAGATCTTTTAACTCTTTGATGTGTAACGTAACATACTTTTGTACAAACTAGACATCGCAGAAAGTGCAATTTTTCGTTTTCTGAAGCCTCTAATCTAGACGAACAATTTACAACAATTATTTGCGCCCTTAACTCTATGTCGTAAGCGCACAAACTTTACATTTCTGGAATCCGTAGGCCCAGACGAATAATTTTACATGTTCGAAAGTGTGATTGTAATAAAATCAATTTTTGATCCCTATATAAGTTCATGTAGGTCATTTTGGGGTCTTTTGAGGGTCACGGTCTCAAAATGCTGCTTGGCAGACAACGGATTCATACCTAGCGTATTCGTTATAACAAAAAATATGCTAGTTGCCAGCTTTTACGTAAACGATATTAAACGCGATCACTCAAAAAGTCTATAACACGTATGACCTTTTACATTATTAGCAAATTCGAAATGCGGAGACAAATTCCCTCTATCATACGGCGGTAACTGCTACTATCTGAACAAGGCTAAGAAAACATCCGATGAAGCAGAAAAAAGACTGCAAAGCTCGAGGTGGTCACTTAACCAGTATTCAAAACGGAAAGGAAAACGACTGGATTGCTCGTAAGTATTTTCCACATTTAGGTCATGATAGTATGCCTTTCCGATATATGTTCACACCAACAGTGCGATGTAATTGAAAATTTAACGCGGCTGTGTACTCAAGACGTTGTTTCTTTCGCAAAATTGAGCTTTTTTGATATTTGTTACTTTGTTATGTTTTTTATAAATACAAGGAAAGAAAATCCAGATTTATAAACTCCAACTGCGCTATTTTATGGATTTTATTTCACTATTTCATTCGTGTTTGCAATTTTAAAAGAGAGAAAATATTTGTTGTATCAGCGGGGTGACACGCGCGCAACAACGCATCGCGCTGCGTATCGCGCAATTTGTTAACGCACAGATACGCTACGCATACGCGACGCTTATCTGCATGCGTGGCGCATCCTTTGGAAACACTAATTTCAAGTGGTCAAATGGCTCCGTTTTAGCTGATAAAATGTGGGTTTTTTCAAGTTCTATTCCTCGATTTGAATATCAAGTTATGAATGGATTTCGCTCAAACTTCTCAACGGGCTGTGGATTTACCCGATGTTCACATAATATAAGGTAGAAAAACGAAAACTGCCGCATTATCCTGTGAGATTCGATGAAAGGGCAAAATGTGACCACTTTAAACTTTAACGGCCATTATTTCAATGTTCATTTTCTCGGTAAAATGACGATTTAGGTACACGATAACTCAATAAATACAGCATCTATAGGAGGTAAGCAATTATGATCATCGTAAAAAGCATGATCGACTCAAGAAACTGTTTTCTCATTTTTTATATTTTGGTCTATTTCCGATTTTAGGCATCATTTTGTGCAAATAGGCGTTTGTGAATTTTAAAAGTTCAATTTGATGCCTTATATGGTCAATATCTCAAAAACTAAGGCCAATATCAAAAAATAAAAAAACCGTTTTGGAATGGAGCCTCAAGATTGAGCTAAAATCAAAATAAAATATTTTGGAAAGAGTGTTTTTTTGTTATGTTGTACCTTAACAAATATTGCCAAAAACTAACTTTTTTGTGATTTTTTTCATAATTGTTGTTTTTACCCCAAATCTGTATTTATATTAAGATTTATTGATGTCTTGCCTTTATAAAAATGTATACTTTTATATGTCTTGCGCGAATAATTACAAAGTTATTGCACTTTTACTACATGCATGTCTGAGAGTACACAGCCACCTTAAGGATACGACAGGTTTGGTCAAAATCTGCCTTCAAATTTTGTCAGGAAATAATCATAGACCATAATGCATCTGAAAGCTGATAGTCTAAGGATTTTTATTTTGGTAGTTATTTTTTAAACCTATAGCTCATACAAATATGCCCTTTACAAGTGTTTCAATTTTTGTTCAATTTACTGCTCACGGCAATTGCTGGGAAACAAGCCAGTGCATTATGGGGTAAACACTTCGTCGCGATTTCGGATACGTGTTACTAACAACCCTATGAAATAATGTACCGATTCATTCTATCCTTAAGTTTGCATATTCAATGAATTTAAGTCAAGTAGGATTATCCTATAAACACCCTACCCAGCAAACACAAAACGTTTTCGACGTCATTCGCAAAAGGTTATAAAAAGGTTGTCAGAAAACGATAACACCAACAATTTGCATTTTCGTTCAGATACAGAAGAGTTCATGTTCAATGTATTCATTATATATGTGTAAAACACTGAAAATTACTTTATAAAATAACAACAACATCAAAATATATCTCGATCCCAATCGATTTACAGGACAAGTCAAAGCAGCAGGCATGTACATTTGGATTGGGTTCCAAGATAAACATCTTGAAGGAAAACAACATTTCAAATGGACTGATGAATCTAGCGTGAGTTTATACAATTTAACTCCATGTTAAAATCTAATTACCCGCAGCCGTTAAATTTTCTTTCATTTGGCATGCTTGGTCCATGTTAACAAGAAGCATAACAGTGAGAATTGTGCTTCTGCCAGTCACTGTGGTCAAGCTTTCGTCAGATGTGGCTCTGACTTCGAATATAGACAGAATTAAAAAAGCAAGTCTTATTCCATCTGAAGGCGATTCGGATAGCAGGAGTTGTCTAGTTTTAGCCATTTTATCTGAAGCTGCAGTATACTTCTTAATATTATAATACACTAGCGGTCACCCGTCTTTCACAGTCACCGTCTTTTGTGGTACCGATATTTGATGTTATATTTAATGTGATTAGTGATGTGAGAGGATAGTATAATTTAGAATTACAATTGAGAATGTGAGGTGCAATTTCAGTGTTTGAGTTATTTTTTAACCTTGGGGTGGACACCGTGGCGTTTTAAAGTTGTGGCGCAATTTCACCTGATGTAGCGCAATTTGAATCGCAGTGTCAGAACAATACAATTTACTATTTTGTAGGACGCTTATGTTCAATATGGGCACAAATATTTCGCACAGGAACTGAATACCTGTGAGCTACTCCTGTATGAGTGAATCAATATCAGACATTATTATGTTTTGATGAATCCAAGTGTGTGAAAATATTGGATCCAACATATAATAATGATAAAATTGGATGCTTTACGCCCAATATTTATTGGTCTCGCTATGGGTTTTAAAATATTTTAAAACTCATAGCTCGACCCATAAATATGGGCTCAATCGATCCGATTTTATATCAAACCCCCTCCCAGGGTCTGAGCAGGGTTCATAATTAATTATTACACAGCCCCTTAGTTGAATAAATGTAGGCCTTCAAGACTTCCATATGCCTAGCCTTACCAGACCTGCACCTGAATTGTTGAAAAGCCACCCAATTTTTTTCCTTAACCATCTGTTTCTATGAGACTGGAAGATGTCGAAAGTCGTGGGGAAAATCTTCAAAAGTCACCCATTTGGGCAACCAAATTGCGGATTTGGCAACCTTGATTCATTTGGGTGATTTTAAGCCTTCAAAATTGTTAAATTGGACATTCTTTCAATGGTCCTTCAACACAAAGCATCAAACATTTAACTCTACTGTTGACAATAGGTTCTCCATAAAAACAGTCACCTTTTGAACACTGAATACACGCTGAATGTTGACAAATTAGTTGAGCAAACAATACATGTAAATTACTTTTGAGCTTCTCCTGTGTAATGGTACGAGTGACCCAAAAACAGACAAATCATAGGATCTGCGGGTGTTATGTTAAACAGCAATCCCAAGGTGAATAGTAGGTTGTGAATTAGTCTGAAAGGTCCTTTTAGTGCTTTTGAAACTAATCAACTTAATTTGACACCCTTGATGTAAACAAAAACACAATTTGATATTTTATTGGGGTGCGGACAACCAAATTCTTTGCATTACAACAATTTGTTTCCCGAAATAATGTAGGCCGTAAAAGATTTTAGCCTTACAATTTCGGCATCCTGCGTAATTTATAATAATGTTTTATTAAGGGTAGACGAGGCATTGTTGGTCGAAGCAACCTAAAATTCATTTTCATTATCTAGATCAATATATTATTTAAAAAAATAACACCTTCATGTTTTGCAAAAGTTCATTCTGCAAATCATATACTTTGCAAACTTGCTTAGTTTATTGTTGTTAATGAGTTATGTACGTTTTACAAAAGTGTTGTTGTTTCAGCCCTCTTTACAACGTAACTCCAGAACCACAGCACCTATAAAAGTATATCTGTGATATTTTGATTCTTCTACACACTCGCTATGAATTGAGCAATACAGTTTTTGCCAAAGCTCACTAGCATTCGTAATATGCTGTGAACTACCAAATCACAGCAGTTTAAAATAATTAATAACCTTAAAAGCCAATAATTGCATTTATGTTTCCAAAGGTCTTACGATTTTGAATTACGGCAAATTATATAAACATTAAAATTTAGGGTGTTTCTCCTACTCCCGAGCAAAATCATGCATACGGGGCAAATAATGATACTCTTTATATAAAACATTATTAAAACCCACACCAATCCTCTTGTGTGTCAGCTTTATATGTCTTAATATTTGAGTGACAACTCAGCTTAGTCATGCTCTGCTCCGACCCACCTTAAATTATTTAAAAAAACCACTTTTTTATTAAATTCTATAGGGTTACTGACTGTATGTATAATACTACGTATATAAATAGGGTGAATGATTTTATTCGATAGTATAACCTCCTTCAAGTTTGTCTTTTTGTACATCACTAGATTGGCTTTATGTTCCTGACAACACTCGATAACAATTTCCACGCATCACATTTATGTGATGTCCCCTTACGTAATACATCAAATTGTGCTTTTTTTCCCAAAATGTCATTTATAATAGACTAGTGCTTTTTCACACGGTGTCTTTCATTTCTTTATTTAAAATACAGAGCAATTACAAGAATTGGGCACCCGGTGAACCGAACGATCATGGCGCTGGGGAAGATTGTACGCATATGTACCCTAGTGGCAAAACTGGCAAATGGAACGATATCCAGTGTAGTCATAAGACCGGATACTTGTGCAAAAAAGGTAATGGAAATCGTCTTTGATAGTAAAATTTGAGATTAATGCTCGTTTCATACTGCCATGCTGCTTGCAGCTTTGATGACCGTCCTCAGAGCGGCAAGCCGAATATATTTGTCAAATATTGAATTATGAGTTCAATGGTAAGAATATTTGCATGAGGTGAAATATAGACTGTTCCATTCAACGAGGCTTTGCTGGGGCCTCCTCTAATACATGAAATGAAATGAAATAGCCATCGATTTAGGAATATTATTTATGTTTGTTTCAGCGAACGGTATGAAACCAACACCACCGAATGTGTATGCTCCGCACATGGTGACCCGCATTTTACAACTTGCGATGGAAGAAAATTTGACTACATGGGCAAATGTGTGTACGTGACTGCAGAGGTCTGTGGAAGCGAAAACCCAAGTTTAAAATCGAGGAAAAACATCAAGATTACGTACGTAATCCTAGAGCAGCCACAACCAAAGAGCTGTATGTTCACTTATTTGAACCGGATAAGGATGGGAAATATAAAGTCGTAAGTTCTTTTGAAATTTTTAGTACAGTTTGCATGTACTTAGTGTAAATACGTAGGGGAGAGCGGGGAGTGTTCGCCCTATTTTTTTCTGACCAGCCTAGCGATGTCAATTTTAAGGTTAGGGATGACCTGATTAGCCCATGTGAAAGCACGGCCACAATCCCAGAACTATAGGCCTTACAATAGCAACTTGCAACAGGATAGAGCAAACAAAAGAGTTTTGCAAAGTGGCGAAATTGCCCCATATTGGGGCAGGTTCGCCCATATGGGAGGTAAGTTCACCCTAATCACAAAAAAAGGTTTAAACATTGCATAACAATAACATATTCAATGCAAACATTTAGCAAGAGTATACAGGGCATTCATTCTCTTCTGAGGAGTCACTAAATTTGTTGCAGGGGTCGGGTCAGGGTAAAATGTAGGGGTCCAAAGTGAGCTTAAACGTATCATGTTTACAACTTCGGGGAGATTATGGATTAGGACATAAACGGTGGACATGAGTAATACTGATACAACATAACTTTAAAAAACATGCTTTTCAGTAGTTTTACCTTATGTTTAATGGTATAATTATCAATATTTTGCATAATACGCTGATGGGGCAGGTCCGCCCTCCAGTTTGGGGTAAGTCCGCCCGGGGAAGATATAGGGCGAACATGCCCCATCCTCAAAAGGGCGAACGTGCCCCTTGTGCACATTTTGTATTTTCTTCAGGGTATGCAAAATACAAACCGAATAAGGAGTTTATAACTGCATTAAATCTTTGACAAATCCCATATGTTCCCAATATAAATTTCCATAAAAACCATCTGTATTTATGTATCAATGATAATATAATATTATTAATGCAAGAAAAAATTACGTTTTGGTGTAATTTTTTTGTTTTGGCTGTAGTTCGATGAACACGTCCCTATATGTCGCGTAGCTAATATGAGAAGTTTATAATGACCTATGTCACCTAATTTTGCCATCACCAAATTACCCGATAGCCGTAGTGCTGAGAAACAAGGGGTGGGCGAACACGCCCCTAGGGTGAACACTCCCCGCTCTCCCCTACTTATGCAGGGTGCGTGCAGGAAATGAATAGTGCTGAACAACAACTATGTGTGCTAATATCTGGAAGCAGTCTAGCGGAGCTGGACAGACCGCACATGCCCTCTGAAGCATTCCATGGGGCGCTGTCAACGATGCTGGGAAGTGTATTCTAGAGCCTGATTCCATGTAGCGTAACTAGATCCCATTAGGGTTCCATATAAATGGTTGGCCAGATCTAGCCCTCAAAACAGTTTGATCATTCAGGGATGATCCTTTGTATCTTGAGGGGCAGTTGAAGACCTCTCGCACTGTTTTCTTCTGCGGGTGCTTCACTGCGTGGTGTGGAATGTTCCATACAAATCTTTCTTCAGATCTTAAAATTTTTTTTCTTCTGGGACTCGCTCAGAGTAGTTTCTTTCCTCCATTTGTTCATTAACTCTGCAAGAAGATCTTTATCCTTTGACAATCTTCATTTTAGATGATTCGCATACATGTATGCCAGTGTTCCCAGATAGCAGTACAACATTGGCCCAACGTTGGACCAATGTAAGACCAAAATGTGGACCAACATTGGGCCAATGTCTTTTCTGCCATCGGGCCAATGTTGGCCCAATGTCTAAATGCCAACCAAGGCAAATAATTTGTTGAGACTGTATTATTTGATTTGTTTTATATATGACATCAGGTACTATGGTCATCAATGGGGTGTTCCATTTGGTACCAGTTCTAGCACAAACTTCATTTTTAATGCTACCCGTTGTCACACTATTAACTGTTTCTATTAGGTGTATTTTAAACTTCTGCCGTTCATTTTCAATATGACAAATTGTCACGTGCTTCCTATATACGAGCGTATATATCACATTTGCTACATTTCACCCAATCATTGTTTGGAGATTCCTTTTTTACATGTTCAGGAATCAGCCATGAGAAGCATAGACCTTTGCTTTTGCACACTTCTGGTCTTTCTTGGAAACCATTATAATGCATGATTTGTGCCAGTTCCATTAATACAAACATGGTTTGACAGCTGCTAGATTCACTTTAGTGCTGTTGGCGCTTTCTTTCGCAGATGAGGATCTTCCTTTCTTTCTGCCAGTAGATTTGCACGGTGGTAGCAAATTCTTTTTGTTTTTGCCTTGGTATCCAAGACCTGCAAATCTGGATTCATTTTCCTCATGGACAATTTGCTTGACAAACTTGTCAAATCTTCCAAAGTTGGAGATTTCATCTCTGTTGCTGCTTGTTGTTGTAGCTTTTCCAGTCAACCAAGAATAGATGACATTGGATCTTGGTGCTGACCATTCAAGTTACTTGTATGCTCTGATGAAAACTGATGATTGACATAACTTTTCGGCAGTTGGCTGGACGTCGACACTTGCTGGTTGACTTCGGCAATCTAGGCTGCTCATTGACGTGTGCTGATTGCTTGTAGGCAGTTAGCTGAACATAGGAGCTTGCTGGTTGACGTGGTTAGTCGGCAGTTGGCTGATTTATTATCGCTTGCTGTTTGACATGGCTTATCGGCAATTGGCTGAATGTCGGAGCTTTCTGGTTGACATGACTTAATGTCGGCAGTTGGCCTGAAGCTGGAGCGTGCTGACATGGCTTGACGTTGGGGCATACATGTTGATATGCCTTGCCCCTTGATTGACGTGACAGTAGGCTGGGTGTTGTCGGCAATAGGCTGGGTGTTTGGAGCATGGTAAGTGAGACAGGTTGCCGACATTTGATTGGGCGTCAGCTCTTGCTGTTTGACATGGTTTGTCACCAGTAGGCTGGACGTTGAAGTGTACTGGTTGACGTAACTTATCGGCAGTTTGCTTCTCTGACAGTCTTTCAGCTAGGGTATTAAAGTAGTGTGCCCATGAGATCGCTTCAGCAATTACTCATATCTTCCAAAGATTGCTTGATTCTGGTATACTTCCGGTAGGCTCCGTGCCAACATAAGTCCGGTCAGTGGGAGTCAGCTAGCATGGCAGATGGAATTTAATGCTGCAAAATGTTTTGTAATAAAAGTGACACCACATGCCAAGAATAAACTGCCATACATATACCATCTTGGTGATTCTATCCTATAAGAAACATACAGTCATGCTTGGGTGTTGAGATCAAGAACGATCTCAAGTGGAACCTCCATGTGAATAAAGTCAAATCTGCTGCCAGCATATAAGTATAGGCTTCTTAAAGAAAAAACATTTTTTGTTGTTGTTTTCCTCTTTTCTTTTTGTGTGAAGTGCCACGTCATATTCCTAGAATTTGTAATAGCGCTATATAAGTACTGGTATTATTATTATTATTATTATTATTTATCATGCTCGAGAAAAACAAACGTGAATGCTTTCAACTCGTTTGTCAGACCCCACCTTGAAAACAGCTCTACCGTGTGGGATCCGTATACTCAGGAACAAATTTCTCAACTTGACAAAATACAACGCGGGAGGGGGGAAATTCGTCTTCAACGACTACTCTTATACAAACAGCCCGTCAGACTGATATCTACTCTGAATTGGGAACTGCTGGCATTGAGAAGATAAGAAAGAAGATTCCCGGTTGTGATGTGTCCTGAGTAATTTAAGTTGATTTAAGTTGATCTGGGATAGTTGTGATGTGTCCTGAGTAATTTAACTTGATTATTTATCTTTGCTTACAATATAAAGCTACTTCCATGAGAGATGGGAAATCCCCTTTGCAAGAGTTGGTGTATAATAATGTTTGGAAAACCCCTTTGTGATGTAATCACTGTAAAGAAAGTCAGGACTCTTTATGGTGGATAGACATCATATTGGAATTCGCCACAGGAAGTGATGTAATGTAAAAGGTTAATGTTTATAACTATTCTTGGGAATTTCCCAGATTTCATCACATGTTGTGAAGACGTGAATGAAGTAATGGGCTATTAATAGAATGGGACTTTTGTGTTTGGTATATAGACGAATTCAACGAGCCAAGTCAATGTCAGGATTTGGTCGGCCATATTTGGTTCCTCGCATGCACCAAACAGGTGTGTGAGTGCCCAATTGGGTGGATTAAACCCGCTTAAAATTCAATGTTAGATTCTTTTGTGTTGTAAACTGTCATCATTCTTTTGTCTACGCGTTTCAATGCCGCATCATTTCACATTTTAGGTGAGATAGCTGGGTCCCCGTCGCGGCTATGGCTGCCATTGAGGAGTAGGAATGCGTGAAATTGGATTCGTCACAGTTCAGTATTGTTGTGGACTAGCTTAAAGGCCCTTTCAGTGATTTCACAGGAACATTAAAAACAATGGAAATTTGTCAGAGTTGTTTAGAAATAAAGAATAAGTCTACAGAATTTCATTAAACCACTTTTCCCCTGAATACATCGACAAATTAGTCAAAAGACAGAAGTTTTAGAAAGGTTTTCTACTTCAACTCAGATCGACTCGAGAAAATCGAGATTTTCGTACAGTGCGCCACCAATCGACTGGAAAAACTTCCTAGTCCAGTGTTTCTAACACGGGGAAGTAGAGTCTAAATTGATTTAAAACAGACGCTTAATTTTTGTAGTAGAAAACAAAATAAGCAATTAAAGGTCACCGAGGCAAACTAACGGTCAATTCAAATATGAAAAACAGTTAAAATTGTGTATTTTGTTTAAAATAGTAGCTACTGAGCTACTGATGTAATAAGTAGTAGAAACAATACGCAACGCGTGTTGGTACGTGGAGAGTGAGCTTCTTTCGATCTCGAGTCGGACTTTTGTACTGTCAGTATCAAAAGTCCAGAATCATGCAAATGCTTTATTTTGTCTAAAATACACGGCTTTCGACCGAACCACTAGCAGGCTATGTTAGCACATCTATGCCAATTACAAAGGTACCAAAATCTGAATTTTGATGATTTTTACGATCGTCCGGATGAGCAAATCACTGAATGGGCCTTTAAGCTTACAGTCCATTTCCTTTAAAGAAAGGAAATTGCGAACCAGATATATTTTATATATTCTTCTGTCGGCTTACTGAAGTCTGGTTTATGAAACAACACATCTGTCAATGTAAGTGGAAACAGGGAGACAACTGCTGAATGCAGGCCTGTTTTCCATTAGGAACTGTGTGGAAGGTGAAAAGGGTACCATTTTGGAGATAGTCAACTGTGCGAGGATTTTATGCAAAGGATACAAAAGTCTTCATCGAAGTCCACTGATCTTTGCAGGACAAGTGAATCAGGACATACAACAGAACTTTGAAATTAACAACACGAAAAAGGCTGTTGTGTTTTGTCGTGCATTCTGAAGTGAATTTGGGAAAAAGGTGTTTTTGGCCTTGAGTCATTAACGAATTGTAACAATGTAAACAAACTTCTGCGCTCGGCGACACATCTGTCCCGCTATATGCCATCAAATATTCCATAGAATACAAGCCAGAAAAGATTGCTTCAAATATCTTCCATACAACATTATCTCAACAGATAAGAAAGCACTCTTCAAATTCAAACTTCACAAGAGAGTAATAAATAACATTGCGCACTCACAACCCTGTCCGGTTTACTTCTATTCTACCTTTGCGAAGCAATCAGGGAGTGTTGGACAGTATCAAATCAGATTCAGATTCAGAAATGTATCATTTAAAACATCGCCACAACCCAAAGCGGCAAATTCAATAACTACCAAAGAAAGATTTTGGACATTATAATTGGATTTCTCCCAATCTATCGGGATGATCCCTTGCTGGAGAGAATCTTGAAAGAACAAAGAGATGACTGGAGTAAGTTCGTCAGCCAACACATTCAGCAGTCCAGTAGGGATCTCATCTGGTCCACGCGCATCATGGATTTGGATACAAAGGCCGGATTTACCTTTTTGGGGGCACTTTTTGGGGACATTTGTGTGCGAAGCGCGCGAAAAAATTCAATTTTAGACATTTTAGCCCAAATTGAAGCTGAATTTCGCTATTCAGGCCAGTGCGCACGAAGCGCTAAAAGATTGTAATTTAGTACCCTATTTTGGTCCAAAACGATATGGGGGGGGGCAAAAATTTAGGGCCCTGGGCCCGGGCCCATTTGTCCCTATGGTAAATCCGGCTCTGTGAGACCAGCCCGCAGTTTGAGGATACCATCAAAGGGCTTTGAACCATAAAAGAATTCGAACTACACGAAATATTTGCCTTTTCAATTGTCGCTTTCCAATAATACTGTCCAATATTTTACCAACTGACACATACAAATTGTTATATTCGTAATATTTTCAGAAAATCAGTTTACTGAGTGGCAGAAAGGTGCTCGTTGATGGTGAACGAACCAATTTGCCATTTACAGGAGATGGAGAAAGTTATTACATATATAACGCTGGACGGTATACAGTAAGTATATAATATTCCAGGGCCTTACGTATCAAAATCACCTCTCGTAGGACTTGCATGTTTATTTTGATTTTTGAACTGAAATCCAATCTACATGGACCAATGAATCAAATAAACTATGCTACCAATTTATCTAATGGGGATAAGGGGGTCAAATCCAAGATGGCGGCCTGGTTAAATAAGAAAAAATAAAAATGGCTCAATCATGTTGGGCAATACCTCAATTTCGTCATCTAATCATATTAAGGAACAAAAAAGTAAATGGCTGCATATCTCTAGGATGACTGACTTCTCCGATTGAAGCGAAAATGGTCTTAAAATATTTAGATTGACGCAAAGAACAAAAAGTATAGTTTTGCATCGATATGAATCCTAATTTTAATGCTAGATGGTCAAGGTCACCATGGTGACATAGGATCATGTGGTGGTTTATACTGGTTGACCTTTGACCTGCAGTTTTATAACCACATATACATTTCAGATATTCAGAACTATAACTTTTTTGTTTCTTGTGTCAAGCTGAATAATTGGAGACCATTTTCACTTCAATCAGAGAATATTGGAGAGCCTGACCACTGGTCAAAATGTTGTTGACCTTTTGTTAATTTTACCATGTAACTCATTAACCAAACATTTTGAAGATGTGTGACCATTGACGTTTTTGTTCCTTATGATTAGAGGAACAATTTGAGGTCTTGTACAACGTGATCTAACAATGTTGACTTTTTTTTATCTAACTTTGCCGCCATCTTGGATTTGACCCCCTTAACCCCGTCAGAAAAATTGGCAGCATGGTTCATTTGATTCAGTGGTCCATGTAGATTGGATTTTAGTACAAACAACAAATAAACATGAACTTCTCACGAAATGACGTATAGACTTTGACTATAGACGAATCCAACGAGCCAAGTCATGGTCAGGTTTTGGTCGGACATCTTTGGGTAGCCGCTAGCACCAACCTGGTGTTTTGAGCGTCCAATTGTGCAAATAAAAGCCGCCTAACACCTAGAGAAGATACAAGAACGAGGAGGGTTAATAGAATAATAGCTAATAATATATATAATGGAGTTAATTCCGCAGGTAATCCCGTCGCATCTATTCATACATATAGTCCTTTTGTTCGCAAGTACATCAATGCATAGATACCGCGTGTAGTTAATCCGATTATTATGTCACTTCAACAGCGAATAGACCATGAAGAAGCTGTAAACTTTAATCATTCTTTTTTGTCTACCTGCGTTTTTCGCGGAAGGTGTAAAACGGGTGATGGAATGCAGTTTAAAATTTTCGCCAAGGCCGAATCATTTCACATTTTGAGTGCATTATAGCCAACGGCTACCCAACTAAAGGCTGCTAGTCAGGTGTAGGAATGCGTGAATTTGGATTCCTCTATAAGCTCTATTGTCAAAACCCCGGGAGGACACTTCAGTATGAAATGGATATAGGTGTAGGGCCATTCGGTGAGAGCAAAATATCAAAAATATAGGGTCATTGGGAAAATTTGTATTTTCATACTTGATAATATTGTTTGCCATGTAACTGGGCATGCTTTGTACGAATGATGAGGGGGAGTTGAAAATGGGCTGTTTCCCAGATGTATGCACATTATTATGTGTGGCTTAGATATCTTTAAAAACACATTCAATGTCATAATCAATAACTAATGTTGCTGGTCATTTAAGTATCAAATCTATTATGCTTTTATATGCTGCTTGTACTATTATTATTTTTTTCATTTTGGTATGTCATATTGTAAGATATTTTTCATTGAATGGAGTCAAGGTCTTTATAATGGAATTGTGCGATGTACAAACAACTGTAATTATTATGACTTAAGTCGGAAATTTTGAACATTGAGTTCTTATCATTATTAAGTTGCTCAGAAGCTTACAGAGGCTGTAATCGCTAAGTCCCTGGCATATTTGTTTACAAATATGAACTTCTTATAATTATGGCAATTGTTTTATTACTTTTTGCTACATAGTTTCATGATTCTTGCCAATATCTCAATTTCGTTATTGTAGACTTTGGGATGATTGGCACAAAAGGTTCAAAGAGTTTCAAATGTCAAGTAGGGCTAATTAGCAGGCATTTGCTTCTTTTTCAAATTACATGTTACCTATACAGCTTGGGGTCAAAGGTCAAGCAAAGGCTCATAGGGTCATATGGCAAAATTACACTCCATGGCTCCAGATTTGGTCAGTAGACTTGTTGGCTGGAATGTGTGATAATGTAATGTTAGTGTTACTGTATACATATAGTTGCTGATACAGATTGCTAGCGGGTAAGCGGGTAAAAAAGTGCCATCTTTTTATTTCCGTCATTTTACAGGTTCTTAAGACCGATTTTGGATTGGAAATTCGCTGGAACGGTCATTTCAATTGGTTCGTGCATATTCCAGGTTCTTACCATAATCAGATATGTGGCTTATGTGGCAAGTGGGATGGTGACAAGTCTAATGACTTCACTTTGAGAGACAAGAGTACGGTAAGATTATTTTTCAATATAAAAAGATATTTTTTTTAGTAGTCAAGAATAGTCAAAGGAAAACAACTACTACATAATAATGTAGTTTAACATGCACATTCATTAGAAGTGACACTTTATCCCTGCTTATCTTACCTCCTATTTAAGGCTAAAATTCTTACAAGCAAAAACGAACACATCATCACCATCAGCAGCAGCAAAATCAGTGGCAATTAATATTATTATACTATTGTTATTATTATCATTATCATTGTTGTTGTTCTTGTTATTGCTATTTTTACCATTACTGTTGTTATTGTGATCTTTACTAATATAACGTTCTAACTTATGCATTGCCTAAAAAGACAAAGTTTGCGAACAAGTTTGGAAATAACTGGGTTGCATCTGGTTACGGCTGTTCTGGAGAAAAGCCTCCCGATGAAGCAGGACCTGATGATCCATGTGGGAGATCAAAGTTTAAAGCAGAGGCTGCAAAACAATGCAATATCCTCAAAAATGAGAATGGTAATGTCAAGACATTTATGTTGTTTTGGTTGAAATTTGATAATTATACGAATGCCATTCCAATTTTAAACACCCAGTTATTCGATTTAGACGTGGAGTAACTGGTGCGGACATATATTATTTACGTATTTACGTAGCTGTACGTATTTAAGTACCATTAGGCATGAATGATACAACTATACCAAAAATAATAATACATTTATTGTTTTTCTTATTATAGCCATAATTTACGATCTTATAGGCTTGGTTAATTTCTTTGAAACCTGTTTTTTTTTGCTATATTTGTAATGTTTACACATGGCCCAACTTACGCCTAGATGGAATCAGTCAAAGTTGTTTTGTTTGCACTCGTAGGTTAACAATTTTGAAATAAAGTCGTTAAACAAAATATCCCACATCACAGAACTCCACGTTCAACGACTAAATAAGCCAGTGTGGTTTCTTCCCAGCAAACACAAAACGTTTTCGACATCATTCGCAAAAGGTTATAAAAGGTTGTCAGGAAACGTTTAAATGTCGGGTTATATAAAGGGTACATTAATGGTATAAAACGTTTTCGTAACATTAAATAACATTTGTTGGTAATTTACTGCACAGCAAACACAAATGTTTTACAGAAAACATTTAAATGTCGGATTATATAAAGGGTATAAAAACGTTTTAATAACATTTCAAAAACATTTGTGAAAACTTGGTACAAATCATTCTAAACAGAATGTTATTTTGGGGTTGAAAAAATATTTTGCAAAATATGTTTGCCCAAAATATTTATAATAACGTTTTTAAAATGTTTTCACGACCTTTATATAACCCGACATTTAAATGTTATTAAAACGTTTTGTAAAAAACATTTTAAGAACATTTCTGTGTTTGCTGGGTGTTTTATATATATTTTAACATAATGTTATTAAAGTGTTGACAAAATATTTGGCCAAAAATGTTTGCAAAAATAGTTTACAATGACATTTCGAAAACATTTTAAAAATATTGTTGTAGTGTGTTTTCATACCAAACGTTTTAAAACGATTTCATGACCTCTATATAACCCGACATTTTAATGTTATTAAAACGTTTTTACCTAAACCAAAACCCAAAATATAACTTATTTAAAACGTTTAACAAACGTTTTTGTGTTTGCTGGGTTTGCGTCACCTCGTTACTCTGTTTGTTTATTTATTTATTTATTTATTTATTTATTTATTTATTTATTTATTTATTTATTTATTTATTTATTTATTTATTTACTAATTTATTTATATTTATTTATTTATTTATTTATTTATTTATTTACTTATTTATTTATTTATTTATTTATTTATTGTTAAATTTATTTTAAATTTATTTTATCTTCCTGCTATTTTATTAAATTAAGTGGAAGGAAAGAAAGAAATTTCTATATAAATTATATAAAACAAACATTTTTCAACTGTTTAATGGAAATAATTATTATTATATTATTATTATTATTATTATTACAATTAGTGTTAGTGTTATTACTATTATCGTTATTATTAGTATCAGCAGTAACAGTAGTAGTACTTCGCTAAGATACTAAACTAATTTTAAACTAATTATAATAATTATTCTATCCTGAGGTCCTCTAAAATCCTGCTTTGGGGTAATGGACGATGAGGTATACTTAAAGACCTGCCAAGAAGACGTTTGTTTGGCTAAAGAGGGTGGCGCAAGTAAAGACGAAATCAGTTCCATAAGATGTACAAGTGTTTCCAGCTTCGTGGATGAATGTTTGGATGCTGGCGTTGGAATAGCAAAATGGCGATCTAACAAATTGTGTCGTAAGTTATATCAATACTAATATTATTTCTGACCTCTTTAATAGAGAAGTAAATGACCGATAAAATGGTTGTGAAATCTGTACATATTGTAATTCAGAGTAGCTAGTATTACTGTATTCAACGGACGAGGTAGTGGTGGATGTGCCGTACAATTGGAGGATCAACAGACAGTGACAGATATGAACAGAAATATTGGAGCCAAGTATATTACTTTGATGTGTGGAACAAGACACGGATAAAGAAAGTAAAAAAGAAAACTAAACTAAAGCAGTATGAAAATCCTTACCAAACATAGAAATATAGACGATTTAGTGAACAGAATACAATACACGTGTCGGGCAATTGCTGTACTTCCTCAGTGAAGTATAGGAAATTGTACAATTATTGCACCTGCAATCAATTAAAGCTTGGCACACTTTCTCGAAATTCCGTGGAGACGTGGAAATGACATGTCTAAAAACAAATATGACATCTACAAAAATGATTTACCATTCCCTCTACCCGACAATCAATGCTGAAGACATTGTTCCAAGACATTTGTCCAAGTTTGTAGGTACGTAGGTAGCAAAACATCATAAACACAGAGCAACCCCCCAAAAAGCACACCCCAACTGAAAAACAAACAAACAAAAACAGCGTCTCTACAGAAAGAGAGCTGGCTTGGTACCAGCAATTTGTTTTTTCAAAAACGTGATGATCTTAAAGGAGGATTTCGTGATCCTAGCATCCTCTTTTTATGACATGTTTCAGTACATATCCACGAAAAAAGCCTATTCCCAAAATTTCAGTTGATTCCGATTTTGCGTTTGCGAGTTATGCATGATTATGTGCATTACACTGCTCGACAATGCGTTTTAATTTCGTTCTGGTGCACCAGAACGAAATTCAAATTTCACGATATCTTAGCTAAACGAATTAATCTGCAAGAGATATTTTTGTACATAAACATTATGTAGCCAGAGGTTTCCAGCGATATAAAAATCTCAACTTTTTTTGAGAAAAGTGGGGGGATGAGGCTGTGGATCACGAAATGCCCCTTTAAATACATAGTAAGATAATAATAACAATTAACGTTTTTGTCATCACTAGATAGGCAACGAGCTATTGCACCATTATTATTCTTTCCCCCCTCTCTCGCCCTCTCTCTCTCTCTCTCTCTTTCTCTCCCTCTTTCTTTTTTTGTAATTGTGATACATGTTACGAGGTTGTATTAGTTCATACGAAACGTTGCCATCTCTAGTCTACTATTAAATTTTAACAAAAACTCCAATTAGTATAAATATGAAAATGACTTTGTTAAATATATAGAGTTGAGTTGCAATACGTGATTAACATTCTTATCCTAAACCATTTCAACAGCTATGAAATGTGGAAAACATGCTCGCTACAACCTGCGTATGTCTTCTTGTCAAGAGACTTGTACCGGAAAACCAAAGAAGTGTACGGAGCAGAAAATCGAAGGATGCGAATGTGAGAAAGGCTATGTTCTCAGTGGTGATGATTGCGTAGATGAAAAACAGTGTGGTTGCACAGATGAAAGTGATGGCAAATACTATAAGGCAAGGAGAAACATCTAGCTGTTATTTTTTAGATGCAATTGTTCATTATCCGAACCTAAAATCCTTAATTTGCATTCTTTTTCTTTTTGACTTTCAGCTGGACGCACGATTTATTAACAACGATTGTAGTAGAGAATGTGAATGCAATGCTGGTGGTAAGATCAAATGCAAAAACTACAAATGTAGAGGAGAACAAAAATGCAGTGTTTTTGAAGGCGTCAGAGGCTGTCATCGTAAGTACATGGGTCCTGTGTTTGTTGGGTTAACTTCGCTTGTGCTGAATTTATACTCGATGGCTGAGCAATTGTGATGCACCGCTTTTGGAAAGCGATGGATAATCGCCGAATTTTGTGATGCATCGCTCGTCTCTTTTGCATTTATACTAATAACGGCGATCGCGATTGCAGACGATAATTAAAATATTAGAAAAGCCACAAAATACATTTTTAGAACATCCATTACTGTCAGTAATTATTGCTTACAAATAATTCATCTTCGAAAGTCAATAATTGAAAGAGGTAACTTAAAGCCATGTTGTAACATATGCTGAGAGGGACGTCCTCAATTAAATATTTAAAAAAAATGATTGTTGCATACTTTAGTAAACTAACATACTCCCTGCAAAAATCAAGACTTTAGCTGTTGTAGCTTTGTCAAAACCCGAGATTTTGAATAAACCGTCTCAACAATACGGTTTAGACAAATACGATGGAAATATTAGTCGAACACATAGTACGGTCATATACAAATCAAATTACCGTACCGTCGCACGACCGGCGGAGTGACATGCATCGGGCGCTGGTAATAAATTCCAATTTTGGTTCACCTCAATTGCTTCGACGCAAAATTAAAAAGGGACATGTCTGACTGCAAAAGCTAACATTTTTTGGAAAACAAATACTAATCTATTTCTATGGAAATGTTACAATATTAAGGCTTTAATGATAGCAAAATAATAGATCCAGTTGGTAGGAAATGATTGGTTGATGCATTCACGTGTCAAGCGACATCGCTTGGCAGTTGAGATTTCTTCAACTCACAAAACCGACGCCGTTTTTGCCTCAGCGATTTTTATCGATTGATATCGGCTTGACGCTCTGAAAACGGAAGTAAACACTGAGCATGTGTGAGAGTCACCTTTCTGCAAGCGATCGAGAATAAATTCAGCTTCACGATGTACTTTTAAGTTGTAAGCAATTCTTCTTAACAGTTCCAAAAGTTTAGTTCCAAAGCTATTCTCTTTTTATCCCTGAGTTGACCCAGATGTTCAGTCCAGCTTTCCAGAAATTGACCTTTGCCTCAGGCAAATGGTTGTCGGTTGGTAAACAGGTGTTATTCTGGGTTGGTAAACAGGTGTTATACTGGAAACGTTTTGAGTTATAGTATGGCTGAATGAGTTAATAAATAGCCTCTTTTTGAGCTACAACGTTGATAAAATGTGATCGATTTATTGAGTCAGTAATGTGCACATCACATCATATTCCCCTCATGGCAATTCAATTGCCGACCTTTTTAATGTCTACTTTCCAACCCCAAAATATAGGTTAAGTCATATATTAAAACCTAGCATTGCATAGCTGAATTGGGAAAGTAAGTTGATTATTTCCCTACTGATGCTTCCTTCATTATTTTAAAGAAAACCAAATCTAGAGTGCCTACCGTAAACATATTGACTCAATATCCCATTTCTCAATGTTCTACATTTTATAAACCTGTAAACTCAGTAAAGGTAAAAGACCTAAGTTGTAGTATAAACGAATCCAACGCGCCAAGTGATTGTCAGAAATCAGTCGGCCATTACTGGGTCCCGTCTGCACAAAACTGCGCTCATTGGGTGGATTAAATCCGCTTTAAAATCGATGTTGAATTGTATTGTGTTGTAAACATTCACCATTCTTTTGTCTACGTGTAACACTGGTGATACAATGTAGTTTAATATCCCCGCCCAAGGCGGGGTCCTTTCGCAATTCCGAAGGTCCGCCATTCCGAAGGTTCGCTATTCCGAAGGTTCACTTTTCCGAACGTGCAGTTTTACCATTCGCTATTCCGAATGCTATTTCGCTATTCCGAAAAAACGGTTCATTATTCCGAAGGTTCTCTATTCCGAAAATTCCCAAAACACAATCAGGTTTCTATTCCGAAAACAAAAGGATCTCTATTCCGAATATGGAAAAGGGTTCTCTATTCCGATTATGAAAAAATGGGTTCTCTATTCCGAAAACGAATAAAGGTTCTTTATTCCGAAACAAGTCACCATGTTCTCTACTCCGAATATGAAAAAAGGTTCTCTATTCCGAATATGAAAAAAAGGTTCTCCATTCCGAAATGGCAGATTCTGAAAAAAAAAGACCTTTTTTATTCGGAATAGAGATCACGGTGACTCATTTCGGAATAAAGAACCCTTTTTAGATTTCGGAATTGAGAACCTTTTTTTCATATTCGGAATAGAGAACCCTTAGTCATATTCGGAATAGAGAACACGGTGACTTATTTCGGAATAAAGAACCTTTTTTCGTATTCGGAATAGAGAACCCATTTTTCATATTCGGAATAGAGAACCTTTTCATACTCGGAATAGAGAACCTTTTCTGTTTTCGGAATAGAGAACCTTTGTAACAGAGAACCTTTTTTATTTTCGGAATAGGGAACCTTCGGAATAGCGAACCAAGGCGGCATCATTTCACATTTTAGGTGGGATAGACAGCCTTAAGGGGGGGGGGGGCAGCTATGGCTGCCATTGAGGTGTAGGAATGCGTGAACATGGATTCGTCTATAAAATCGAGGGGCAATATGCTTCAATCAAATTCAGTAAAGGATATAATCTTAAGATACCGTATAATCCTACACGGGGTTGATATAATCCTACACGGGTTTTCAGGCTCCGGTCGACTGCTTTGCCGCGTTATAAAACGATGGGGCCATCGCCGTGACCAACCCTGTCCACACTGGTGGTTTGTGGAGATACCGGCTCCTTATAAAGTCTTGTAAATCTACGCAACTGTCACCTACTTGTGATGTAGGCTCATGCGCATCTGCCGGTGTCGCATACAATTCTACATAGTAACGAATTACGTTATTTTGCATATAAATTTAATTTTGTAAAACCATACTTTAGGAAAGTATGTAATTTTGCATACGCAAAATATCATGTTTTGCAAAAGTATGTGGTTTTGCATGTAGCACCAGGTCGCGGTGAATTGTTCACACATTGGCAACGTGGTAACGCAGTCCATGGAATGTGATAGGTATAGCTTATAGCACGCACTCAGAGGATGTTTAAAGGCATTCCCATAACCCGATGGGGTTTCTGACCTAGCTTGGTTGTCTTGTCTGCCTTTTGTACACATGTGGCCCAGTTGAATATACCTTGCATTGGGATTGTGCATACTGCAGTTACTGTCCGTTTTCCCATACACAATACACAGTGCTCTTTCCCATTGACGCGTGACCTCTACAAATAGCCCTACGTTATAAGTAAAAAATAACCGGCCAATATTAAAAGTACTCTTCTAAAGTTCTAGAAAATATAGTTTTTCACATGTCCTAAATTTTTAGCTAATTTAGATGTTTGGAAATATTCGTACTTTGGTGTTTTAGTTAATGTTATAGGTAATAGTACATTGCCTAGTTAGCGTCGCTGTGTGAAAAATAAACGGCCAATATTAAAAATTACTCTTCTAAAATTCTAGACAATATAGTTTTGTAACATGTCCTAAATTTTTAGCTAATTTAGGTGTTTGGAGAGGGTCGTACTTTTGTGTTTTAGGAAGGATATGTAAACGACAGATAACACCAAAAAATATGAAGAAATTATTTCCAAACCGTGTTAAGTCAACAATCATTATGTTGCTCATTTTCAAGAATGCTGGTTTACAAAAAGCACGCCATTGTCTCATTTCGTGAACAAAAGTACACATACCATTGTTTCCTTTCGTTTCCTTTATAATCGGTTACCCAACTGAAGCTGTAATACAAACTTTTTTGCGATATCGCACATGAAAACAGTCACATGTGCACAGCCAGAGAAGATCCGATTTAATCAGTTGAGCTGTTTCAATGAGTGTTATCTTGGTTTAATAGCTTTTAATGGGGTTAAGTCCTGCAAAGGTCGAGATGAATTCTACTGTAGACATGACTGCATCATGGTGCAAATATCTATGGTGTTTTCATCCTTTTATTTAACATTCAAAACATTGAGACTTATGAATAAAATTAATGCATTGGGACAATATGAATGTTTCCTGTAAGAAAGTCAAATATAAGTTTATAAGTCTCAACTAGCTCGTTGGCTGCAGTTTTAAAATTACCATTTGGTGTGTGTGGCAATGGGGACTTTGCCTTTAAAATTAGGTTATATTGATCAAATTTCCGATCATAGTGCATTGTAAAAAATGCCTTTAAGCCTCCTCTGGCACGCACTCTAAGAGTAATATACGTGAATCTAGATCTTGTTACAGGTTAAAAAGGTGTTGGGGTCACTTTCCTGTTTGACGTGACTTGAATGTTCAGTATTATGTTGTATTTCGCCATCTAAGATGGGTATAAAATCATGACGTCTTATTCTGGGAGCTTCAAACCTTGTGTCCATAAATCTGAATCTTAATCTGCAACTACACGAAAAGATTTCTATTACGCGGCCGCCTACACAGGCATACAGTTGCCTGTGTACTTGACTGGTACACACAGAATACCTACACAGCAGCTCACAGTACCAATGCTGCCCAGGAGCCACCAGCCATGCCAGCATTGGTACTGTACTAGCACTACACTGGTACGCATATTTGGTACTGCACAGTACCAGCTAAGTATCGTGGTAACGGTGTACCTAATGCAGGCGGCCGCAATAGGAACCTGGTAAATGTAGTTTTTCTTGACTGGTGAAAACCAACCTTCAACACTGATCATGCCTACATGACTGGCTACATCATTGTACATGGAAGCGATCCTAAGTATTGACCGAGATTATTATCATGACCGTTCCTCATATTATGCTTGTTCTTGTTGTTTTCAGAACACCATAAGTTCCATACAAATGACAAATACGATTATAAGTGGAAGTTTGATCGCCTCTCTAAACCAACCAGGGTCCTTTTCAAAGCTAAAGCGAAAAATGACGTCCACATTGCTTTGTCACCTAAAAATGCAGCCAAAAAAGAAATGTATGAAATAGGTAAGTATATACGAACATGTAAGTATTATCATCTATGTCTGATGGGGCATATAGATATTTTATTTGTTGTGTTTAGTATACAACGGCTCCAGGGCTCATGTTGCCCAATTAAAGCCATAATTTGTAGTTTGCTCCACAGCGACGCCCTCAATTTTTCTTGAATTTCTATATTTTGTATGGATGTAATGCCCAAATGGTGTACTAAAATACCACAATAATAAGCCTGAAGTGCTTTAATTACAGTAAAATTTAAGTTTTTATAATAAATTCGGAGATCTCCGGTTTTGTTCCGAGTTCACCGATCAAGTGATAGAGTGATGGATGACACGCCTCGTGCACCAGGGCCCCTAATGTTAAAAAAAAGGGCCGACGTTTCTCATTAAATAAAACAGCTCCAGGGGTCTGGGTTGGTATACTGATAGAATTATCAATTGACAATTGACAAGGGTACATGATCCCCGTATGATATAAAATTGGATGGTTTGAACCCAATGCACAAATTTATTGGCTTCGAGCTATGAGTTTTAAAATATTGACGAGACGATATATATCATTATTGTGTTTTCAGAATCTTATTTTGTATTTTTTTCCATTTTTTTTATTTTTCTTGATTTGGGGTGTCAAATCGACTGATCCAACATGACTAGAGCTATAAAAAAAAAGAAGAAAAAATCCAGATTTTTAAATTGTTTTGGCCCTATTTCCGAACCCATAAATGGCCATAACATTTAAATATACGAGGGGTCCATTTCACAACATTTACAACGCTTCCTTAGTTCGCAGCTTTTGGAAGTCTCAAATGCGTCATTTTACAATGACGCATTGTAAAATACATTTCACTAAAATAATTTTACGGCCTACTTTTCACTAATAGAGATTGATTATTTTGCGTGGAAAAATAGAAATTGAGACATACGTGATTGTACAGGCATG
>NC_092633.1:59256564-59343174 GCF_039555335.1 Amphiura filiformis
TATTCTTCTGTCGGCTTACTGAAGTCTGGTTTATGAAACAACACATCTGTCAATGACATTCATGTAAGTGGAAACAGGGGGACAACTGCTGAATGCAGGCCTGTTTTCCATTAGAAACTGTGTGGAAGGTGAGAAGAGTACCAATTTGGAGATAGTCAACTGTGCGAGGATTTTATGCAAATGATATAAAAAGTCTTCATTGGAGATGAACACTGATCTTTGCAGGACAAGTGAATCAGGACATACAACAGAACTTTGAAATTAACAACACGAAAAGGCTGTTGTGTTTTGTCGTGCATTCTGAAGTGAATTTGGGAAAAAGGTGTTTTTGGCCTTGAGTCATTAACGAATTGTAACAATGTAAACAAACTTCTGCGCTCGGCGACACATCTGTCCCGCTATATGCCATCAAATATTCCATAGAATACAAGCCAGAAAAGATTGCTTCAAATATCTTCCATACAACATTATCTCAACAGATAAGAAAGCACTCTTCAAATTCAAACTTCACAAGAGAGTAATAAATAACATTGCGCACTCACAACCCTGTCCGGTTTACTTCTATTCTACCTTTGCGAAGCAATCAGGGAGAGTTGGACAGTATCAAATCAGATTCAGATTCAGAAATGTATCATTTAAAACATCGCCACAACCCAAAGCAGCAAATTCAATAACTACCAAAGAAAGATTTTGGACATTATAATTGGATTTCTCCCAATCTATCGGGATGATCCCTTGTTGGAGAGAATCTTGAAAGAACAAAGAGATGACTGGAGTAAGTTCGTCAGCCAACACATTCAGCAGTCCAGTAGGGATCTCATCTGGTCCACGCGCATCATGGATTTGGAGGCCAGGGCCGGATTTACCTTTTTGGGGGGGGCAGGTTAAATTTTTTGGGGACATTTAAGTGGCCAGGTTTTAGATTTAGCTTAGGACATTGTGTGTGAGCGCGCGAAAAAAAAAAATCAATTTTAGACATTTTGCCCAAATGAAGCTGAATTTCGCTATTCAGGCCAGTGCGCACGAAGCGCTAAAAATTGTAATTTAGTACCCTATTTTGGTCCAAAACGATATGCAAAATTTAGGGCCCTGGGCCCGGCCCATTTGTCCCTATGGTAAATCCGGCTCTGTGAGACCAGCCCGCAGTTTGAGGATACCATCAAAGGGCTTTGAACCATAAAAGAATTCGAACTACACGAAATATTTGCCTTTTCAATTGTCGCTTTCCAATAATACTGTCCAATATTTTACCAACTGACACATACAAATTGTAATATTCGTAATATTTTCAGAAAATCAGTTTACTGAGTGGCAGAAAGGTGCTCGTTGATGGTGAACGAACCAATTTGCCATTTACAGGAGATGGAGAAAGTTATTACATATATAACGCTGGACGGTATACAGTAAGTATATAATATTCCAGGGCCTTACGTATCAAAATCACCTCTCGTAGGACTTGCATGTTTATTTTGATTTTTGAACTGAAATCCAATCTACATGGACCAATGAATCAAATAAACTATGCTACCAATTTATCTAATGGGGATAAGGGGGTCAAATCCAAGATGGCGGCCTGGTTAAATAAGAAAAAATAAAATGGCTCAATCATGTTGGGCAATACCTCAAATTCGTCATCTAATCATTAAGGAACAAAAAAAGTAAATGGCTGCATATCTCTAGGATGACTGATTTTTTGAGTTGAAATATGCAAAAGAATGTTCAAAATTCTCCGATTGAAGCGAAAATGGTCTTAAAATATTTAGATTGACGCAAAGAACAAAAGTATAGTTTTGCATCGATATGAATCCTAATTTTAATGCTAGATGGATGGTCAAGGTCACCATGGTGACATAGGATCATATGGTGGTTTATACTGGTTGACCTTTGACCTGCAGTTTATAACCACATATACATTTTAGATATTCAGAACTATAACTTTTTGTTTCTTGTGTCAAGCTGAATAGTTGGAGACCATTTTCAATTCAATCAGAGAATATTGAGAGCCTGACCACTGGTCAAAATGTTGTTGACCTTTTGTTAATTTTACCATGTAACTCATTAACCAAACATTTTGAAGATGTGTGACCATTGACGTTTTTGTTCCTTATGATTAGAGGAACAATTTGAGGTCTTGTACAACGTGATCTAACAATGTTTACTTTTTTATCTAACTTTGCCGCCATCTTGGATTTGACCCCCTTAACCCCGTCAGAAAAATTGGCAGCATGGTTCATTTGATTCAGTGGTCCATGTAGATTGGATTTTAGTACAAACAACAAATAAACATGAACTTCTCACGAAATGACGTATAGACTTTGACTATAGACGAATCCAACGAGCCAAGTCATGGTCAGGTTTTGGTCGGACATCTTTGGGTAGCCGCTAGCACCAACCTGGTGTTTTGAGCGTCCAATTGTGCAAATAAAAGCCGCCTAACACCTAGAGAAGATACAAGAACGAGGAGGGTTAATAGAATAATAGCTAATAATATATATAATGGAGTTAATTCCGCAGGTAATCCCGTCGCATCTATTCATACATAGTCCTTTTGTTCGCAAGTACATCAATGCATAGATACCGCGTGTAGTTAATCCGATTATTATGTCACTTCAACAGCGAATAGACCATGAAGAAGCTGTAAACTTTAATCATTCTTTTGTCTACCTGCGTTTTCGCGGAAGGTGTAAAACGGGTGATGGAATGCAGTTTAAAAATTCCGCCAAGGCCGAATCATTTCACATTTTGAGTGCATTATAGCCAACGGCTACCCAACTAAAGGCTGCTAGTCAGGTGTAGGAATGCGTGAATTTGGATTCCTCTATAAGCTCTATTGTCAAAACCCCGGGAGGACACTTCAGTATGAAATGGATATAGGTGTAGGGCCATTCGGTGAGAGCAAAATATCAAAAATATAGGGTCATTGGGAAATTTTAAATATCATTTGTATTTTGATACTTGATAATATTGTTTGCCATGTAACTGGGCATGCTTTGTACGAATGATGAGGGGAGTTGAAAATGGGCTGTTTCCCAAATATATGCACATTATTATGTGTGGCTTAGATATCTTTAAAAACACATTCAATGTCATAATCAATAACTAATGTTGCTGGTCATTTAAGTATCAAATCTATTATGCTTTTATATGCTGCTTGTACTTATTATTATTTTTTTTCATTTTGGTATGTCATATTGTAAGATATTTTTCATTGAATGGAGTCAAGGTCTTTATAATGGAATTGTGCGATGTACAAACAACTGTAATTATTATGACTTAAGTCGGAAATTTTGAACATTGAGTTCTTATCATTATTAAGTTGCTCAGAAGCTTACAGAGGCTGTAATCGCTAAGTCCCTGACATATTTGTTTACAAATCTGAATTTCTTATAATTATGGCAAATGTTTTATTACTTTTTGCTACATAGTTTCATGATTCTTGCCAATATCTCAATTTCGTTATTGTAGACTTTGGGATGATTGGCACAAAAGGTTCAAAGAGTTTCAAATGTCAAGTAGGGCTAATTAGCAGGCATTTGCTTCTTTTTCAAATTACATGTTACCTATACAGCTTGGGGTCAAAGGTCAAGCAAAGGCTCATAGGGTCATATGGCAAAATTACACTCCATGGCTCCAGATTTGGTCAGTAGACTTGTTGGCTGGAATGTGTGATAATGTAATGTTAGTGTTACTGTATACATATAGTTGCTGATACAGATTGCTAGCGGGTAAGCGGGTAAAAAAAGTGCCATCTTTTTATTTCCGTCATTTTACAGGTTCTTAAGACCGAATTTGGATTGGAAATTCGCTGGAACGGTCATTTCAATTGGTTCGTGCATATTCCAGGTTCTTACCATAATCAGATATGTGGCTTATGTGGCAAGTGGGATGGTGACAAGTCTAATGACTTCACTTTGAGAGACAAGAGTACGGTAAGATTATTTTTCAATATAAAAAGATATTTTTTTTAGTAGTCTAGAATAGTCAAAGGAAAACAACTACTACATAATAAAGATATGCACATTTTTTTAGTAATCTATTTAAGGCTAAAATTCTTACAAGCAAAAACGAACACATCATCACCATCAGCAGCAGCAAAATCAGTGGCAATTAATATTATTATACTATTGTTATTATTATCATTATCATTGTTGTTGTTCTTGTTATTGCTATTTTTTTACTGTTGTTATTGTGATCTTTACTAATATAACGTTCTAACTTATGCATTGCCTAAAAAGACAAAGTTTGCGAACAAGTTTGGAAATAACTGGGTTGCATCTGGTTACGGCTGTTCTGGAGAAAAGCCTCCCGATGAAGCAGGACCTGATGATCCATGTGGGAGAGCAAAGTTTAAAGCAGAGGCTGCAAAACAATGCAATATCCTCAAAAATAAGAATGGTAATGTCAAGACATTTATGTTGTTTTGGTTGAAATTTGATAATTATACGAATGCCATTCCAATTTTAAACACCCAGTTATTCGATTTAGACGTGGAGTAACTGGTGCGGACATATATTATTTACGTATTTACGTAGCTGTACGTATTTAAGTACCATTAGGCATGAATGATACAACTATACCAAAAATGATAATACATTTATTGTTTTTCTTATTATAGCCATAATTTACGATCTTATAGGATTGGTTAATTTCTTTGAAACCTGTTTTTTTTGCTATATTTGTAATGTTTACACATGGCGCAACTTACGCCTAGATGGAATCAGTCAAAGTTGTTTTGTTTGCACTCGTAGGTTAACAATTTTGAAATAAAGTCGTTAAACAAAATATCCCACATCACAGAACTCCACGTTCAACGACTAAAAAAGCCAGTGAGGTTTCTTCCCAGCAAACACAAAACGTTTTCGACATCATTCGCAAAAGGTTATAAAAGGTTGTCAGGAAACGTTTAAATGTCGGGTTATATAAAGGGTACATTAATGGTATAAAACGTTTCATAACATTAAATAACATTTGTTGGTAATTTACTGCACAGCAAACACAAATGTTTTACAGAAAACATTTAAATGTCGGGTTATATAAAGGGTATAAAAACGTTTTAATAACATTTCAAAAACATTTTGAAAACTTGGTACAAATCATTCTAAACAGAATGTTATTTTGGGGTTGAAAAATATTTTGCAAAATATGTTTGCCCAAAATATTTATAATAACGTTTTAAAATGTTTTCACGACCTTTATATAACCCGACATTTAAAACGTTTTGTAAAAAACATTTTAAGAACATTTCTGTGTTTGCTGGGTGTTTTATATATATTTTAACATAATGTTATTTAAGTGTTGACAAAATATTTGGCCAAAAATGTTTGAAAAAATAGTTTACAATGACATTTCGAAAACATTTTAAAAATATTGTTGTAGTGTGTTTTCATACCAAACGTTTTAAAACGATTTCATGACCTCTATATAACCGACATTTTAATGTTATTAAAACGTTTTTACCTAAACCAAAACCCAAAATAACTTAAAAACGTTTAACAAACGTTTTTGTGTTTGCTGGGTTTGCGTCACCTCGTTACTCTGTTTATTTATTTATTTATTTATTTATTTGTTTATTTATTAATTAATTATTTATTTATTTATTTATTTATTTATTTTTTATTTATTTATATTTATTTTTTTATTTATTTATTTATTTATTTACTAATTTATTTATATTTATTTATTTATTTATTTATTTATTTATTTATTTATTTATTTATTTACTTATTTATTTATTTATTTATTTATTGTTAAATTTATTTTAAATTTATTTTATCTTCCTGCTATTTTATTAAATTAAGTGGAAGGAAAGAAAGAAATTTCTATATAAATTATATAAAACAAACATTTTTCAACTGTTTAATGGAAATAATTATTATTATATTATTATTATTATTATTACAATTAGTGTTAGTGTTATTACTATTATCGTTATTATTAGTATCAGCAGTAACAGTAGTAGTACTTCGCTAAGATACTAAACTAATTTTAAACTAATTATAATAATTATTCTATCCTGAGGTCCTCTAAAATCCTGCTTTGGGGTAATGGACGATGAGGTATACTTAAAGACCTGCCAAGAAGACGTTTGTTTGGCTAAAGAGGGTGGCGCAAGTAAAGACGAAATCAGTTCCATAAGATGTACAAGTGTTTCCAGCTTCGTGGATGAATGTTTGGATGCTGGCGTTGGAATAGCAAAATGGCGATCTAACAAATTGTGTCGTAAGTTATATCAATACTAATATTATTTCTGACCTCTTTAATAGAGAAGTAAATGACCGATAAAATGGTTGTGAAATCTGTACATATTGTAATTCAGAGTAGCTAGTATTACTGTATTCAACGGACGAGGTAGTGGTGGATGTGCCGTACAATTGGAGGATCAACAGACAGTGACAGATATGAACAGAAATATTGGAGCCAAGTATATTACTTTGATGTGTGGAACAAGACACGGATAAAGAAAGTAAAAAGAAAACTAAACTAAAGCAGTATGAAAATCCTTACCAAACATAGAAATATAGACGATTTAGTGAACAGAATACAATACACGTGTCGGGCAATTGCTGTACTTCCTCAGTGAAGTATAGGAAATTGTACAATTATTGCACCTGCAATCAATTAAAGCTTGGCACACTTTCTCGAAAATCCGTGGAGACGTATATAATTTATTATGATTATGGAAATGACATGTCTAAAAACAAATATGACATCTACAAAAATGATTTACCATTCCCTCTATCCGACAATCAATGACAATCATTTCTTGGGGAGATAGATGTTCGTTCATTGAAAATTCCAAGACATTTTCCAAGTTTGTAGGTACGTAGGTAGCAAAACATCATAAACACAGAGCAACCCCCCAAAAAGCACACCCCAACTGAAAAACAAACAAACAAACAAAACAGCGTCTCTACAGAAAGAGAGCTGGCTTGGTACCAACAATTTGTTTTTTCAAAAACGTGATGATCTTAAAGGAGGATTTCGTGATCCTAGCATCCTCTTTTATGACATGTTTCAGTACATATCCACGAAAAAAGCCTATTCCCAAAATTTCAGTTGATTCCGATTTTGCGTTTGCGAGTTATGCATGATTATGTGCATTACACTGCTCGACAATGCGTTTTAATTTCGTTCTGGTGCACCAGAACGAAATTCAAATTTCACGATATCTTAGCTAAACGAATTAATCTGCAAGAGATATTTTGTACATAAACATTATGTAGCCAGAGGTTTCCAGCGATATAAAAATCTCAACTTTTTTGAGAAAAGTGGGGGATGAGGCTGTGGATCACGAAATGCCCTTTAAATACATAGTAAGATAATAATAACAATTAACGTTTTTGTCATCACTAGATAGGCAACGAGCTATTGCACCATTATTATTCTTTCCCCCCTCTCTCGCCCTCTCTCTCTCTCTCTCTCTTTCTCTCCCTCTTTCTTTTTTTGTAATTGTGATACATGTTACGAGGTTGTATTAGTTCATACGAAACGTTGCCATCTCTAGTCTTTTTGTTAAATTTTAACAAAAACTCCAATTAGTATAAATATGAAAATGACTTTGTTAAATATATAGAGTTGAGTTGCAATACGTGATTAACATTCTTATCCTAAACCATTTCAACAGCTATGAAATGTGGAAAACATGCTCGCTACAACCTGCGTATGTCTTCTTGTCAAGAGACTTGTACCGGAAAACCAAAGAAGTGCAAGGAGCAGAAAATCGAAGGATGCGAATGTGAGAAAGGCTATGTTCTCAGTGGTGATGATTGCGTAGATGAAAAACAGTGTGGTTGCACAGATGAAAGTGATGGCAAATACTATAAGGCAAGGAGAAACATCTAGCTGTTATTTTTAGATGCAATTGTTCATTATCCGAACCTAAAATCCTTAATTTGCATTCTTTTTTTTTTTTTGACTTTCAGCTGGACGCACGATTTATTAACAACGATTGTAGTAGAGAATGTGAATGCAATGCTGGTGGTAAGATCAAATGCAAAACTACAAATGTAGAGGAGAACAAAATGCAGTGTTTTTGAAGGCGTCAGAGGCTGTCATCGTAAGTATATACATGGGTCCTGTGTTTGTTGGGTTAACTTCGCTTGTGCTGAATTTATACTCGATGGCTGAGCAATTGTGATGCACCGCTTTTGGAAAGCGATGGATAATCGCCGAATTTTGTGATGCATCGCTCGTCTCTTTTGCATTTATACTAATAACGGCGATCGCGATTGCAGACGATAATTAAAAATATTAGAAAAGCCACAAAATACATTTTAGAACATCCATTACTGTCAGTTATTATTGCTTACAAAGAATTCATCTTCGAAAGTCAATAATTGAAAGAGGTAACTTAAAGCCATGTTGTAACATATGCTGAGAGGGACGTCCTCAATTAAATATTTAAAAAAATTGATTGTTGCATACTTTAGTAAACTAACATACTCCCTGCAAAAATCAAGACTTTAGCTGTTGTAGCTTTGTCAAAACCCGAGATTTTGAATAAACCGTCTCAACAATACGGTTTAGACAAATACGATGGAAATATTAGTCGAACACATAGTACGGTCATATACAAATCAAATGACCGTACCGTCGCACGACCGGCGGAGTGACATGCATCGGGCGCTGGTAATAAATTCCCATTTTGCTTCACCTCAATTGTTTCGACGCAAAATTAAAAGGGACATGTCTGACTGCAAAAGCTAACATTTTTTGGAAAACAAATACTAATCTATTTCTATGGAAATGTTACAATATTAAGGCTTTAATGATAGCAAAATAATGGATCCAGTTGGTAGGAAATGATTGGTTGATGCATTCACGTGTCAAGCGACATCGCTTGGAAGTTGAGATTTCTTCAACTCACAAAACCGACGTCGTTTTTGCCTCAGCGATTTTTATCGATTGATATCGGCTTGACGCTCTGAAAACGGAAGTAAACACTGAGCATGTGTGAGAGTCACCTTTCTGCAAGCGATCGAGAATAAATTCAGCTTCACGATGTACTTTTAAGTTGTAAGCAATTCTTCTTAACAGTTCCAAAAGTTTAGTTCCAAAGCTATTCTCTTTTTGTCCCTGAGTTGACCCAGATGTTCAGTCCAGCTTTCCAGAAATTGACCTTTGCCTCAGGCAAATGGTTGTCGGTTGGTAAACAGGTGTTATTCTGGGTTGGTAAACAGGTGTTATACTGGAAACGTTTTGAGTTATAGTATGGCTGAATGAGTTAATAAATAGCCTCTTTTTGAGCTACAATGTTGATAAAATGTGATCGATTTATTGAGTCAGTAATGTGCACATCACATCATATTCCCCTCATGGCAATTCAATTGCCGACCTTTTTAATGTCTACTTTCCAACCCCAAAATATAGGTTAAGTCATATATTAAAACCTAGCATTGCATAGCTGAATTGGGAAAGTAAGTTGATTATTTCCCCCTACTGATGCTTCCTTCATTATTTTAAAGAAAACCAAATCTAGAGTGCCTACCGTAAACATATTGACTCAATATCCCATTTCTCAATGTTCTACATTTTATAAACCTGTAAACTCAGTAAAGGTAAAAGACCTAAGTTGTAGTATAAACGAATCCAACGCGCCAAGTGATTGTCAGAAATCAGTCGGCCATTACTGGGTCCCGTCTGCACAAAACTGCGCTCATTGGGTGGATTAAATCCGCTTTAAAATCGATGTTGAATTGTATTGTGTTGTAAACATTCACCATTCTTTTGTCTACGTGTAACACTGGTGATACAATGTAGTTTAATATCCCCGCCCAAGGCGGGGTCCTTTCGCAATTCCGAAGGTCCGCCATTCCGAAGGTTCGCTATTCCGAAGGTTCACTTTTCCGAACGTGCAGTTTTACCATTCGCTATTCCGAATGCTATTTCGCTATTCGAAAAACGGTTCATTATTCCGAAGGTTCTCTATTCCGAAAATTCCCAAAACACAATCAGGTTCTCTATTCCGAAAACAAAAAGGATCTCTATTCCGAATATGGAAAAGGGTTCTCTATTCCGATTATGAAAAAATGGGTTCTCTATTCCGAAAACGAATAAAGGTTCTTTATTCCGAAACAAAGTCACCATGTTCTCTATGTTCTCTACTCCGAATATGAAAAAGGTTCTCTATTCCGAAATGGCAGATTCTGAAAAAAAAAGACCTTTTTTATTCGGAATAGAGATCACGGTGACTCATTTCGGAATAAAGAACCCTTTTTAGATTTCGGAATTGAGAACCTTTTTTTCATATTCGGAATAGAGAACCCTTAGTCATATTCGGAATAGAGAACACGGTGACTTATTTCGGAATAAAGAACTTTTTTCGTATTCGGAATAGAGAACCCATTTTTTCATATTCGGAATAGAGAACCTTTTTTCATACTCGGAATAGAGAACCTTTTCTGTTTTCGGAATAGAGAACCTTTGTAATAGAGAACCTTTTTTATTTTCGGAATAGGGAACCTTCGGAATAGCGAACCAAGGCGGCATCATTTCACATTTTAGGTGGGATAGACAGACCTAGGGGGGGGGGGGGCGGCTATGTCTGCCTTTGAGGGGTAGGAATGCGTGAACATGGATTCGTCTATAAAATCGAGGGCAATATGCTTCAATCAAATTCAGTAAAGGATATAATCTTAAGATACCGTATAATCCTACACGGGGTTGATATAATCCTACACGGGTTTTCAGGCTCCGGTCGACTGCTTTGCCGCGTTATAAAACGATGGGGCCATCGCCGTGACCACCCTGTCCACACTGGTGGTTTGTGGAGATATCGGATGCTTATAAAGTCTTGTAAATCTACGCAACTGTCACCTACTTGTGATGTAGGCTCATGCGCATCTGCCGGTGTCGCATACAATTCTACATAGTAACGAATTACGTTATTTTGCATATAAATTTAATTTTGTAAAACCATACTTTAGGAAAAGTATGTAATTTTGCATACGCAAAATATCATGTTTTGCAAAAGTATGTGGTTTTGCATGTAGCACCAGGTCGCGGTGAATTGTTCCACACATTGGCAACGTGGTAACGCAGTCCATGGAATGTGATAGGTATAGCTTATAGCACGCACTCAGAGGATGTTTAAAGGCATTCCCATAACCCGATGGGGTTTCTGACCTAGCTTGGTTGTCTTGTCTGGCTTTTGTACACATGTGGCCCAGTTGAATATACCTTGCATTGGGATTGTGCATACTGCAGTTACTGTCCGTTTTCCTATACACAATACACAGTGCTCTTTCCCATTGACGCGTGACCTCTACAAATAGCCCTACGTTATAAGTATGGGGATATGACTAGTTAACGTCGCTGTGTGAAAATAACCGGCCAATATTAAAAGTACTCTTCTAAAGTTCTAGAAAATATAGTTTTTAACATGTCCTAAATTTTTAGCTAATTTAGATGTTTGGAAATATTCGTACTTTGGTGTTTTAGTTAATGTTATAGGTAATAGTACATTGCCTAGTTAACGTCGCTGTGTGAAAAATAAACGGCCAATATTAAAAAAGTACTCTTCTAAAATTCTAGACAATATAGTTTTGTAACATGTCCTAAATTTTTAGCTAATTTAGGTGTTTGGAGAGGGTCGTACTTTTGTGTTTTAGGAAGGATATGTAAACAAAAAAAAAAAAAAAAAATATGAAGAAATTATTTCCAAACCGTGTTAAGTCAACAATCATTATGTTGCTCATTTTCAAGAATGCTGGTTTACAAAAAGCACGCCATTGTCTCATTTCGTGAACAAAAGTACACATACCATTGTTTCCTTTCGTTTCCTTTATAATCGGTTACCCAACTGAAGCTGTAATACAAACTTTATTGCGATATCGCACATGAAAACAGTCACATGTGCACAGCCAGAGAAGATCCGATTTAATCAGTTGAGCTGTTTCAATGAGTGTTATCTTGGTTTAATAGCTTTTAATGGGGTTAAGTCCTGCAAAGGTCGAGATGAATTCTACTGTAGACATGACTGCATCATGGTGCAAATATCTATGGTGTTTTCATCCTTTTATTTAACATTCAAAACATTGAGACTTATGAATAAAATTAATGACATGAATGGTAAGAGTCAAATATAAGTTTATAAGTCTCAACTAGCTCGTTGGCTGCAGTTTTAAAATTACCATTTGGTGTGTGTGGCAATGGGGACTTTGCCTTTAAAATTAGGTTATATTGATCAAATTTCCCGATCATAGTGCATTGTAAAAAATGCCTTTAAGCCTCCTCTGGCACGCACTCTAAGAGTAATATACGTGAATCTAGATCTTGTTACAGGTTAAAAAGGTGTTGGGTCACTTTCCTGTTTGACGTGACTTGAATGTTCAGTATTATGTTGTATTTCGCTATCTAAGATGGGTATAAAATCATGACGTCTTATTCTGGGAGCTTCAAACCTTGTGTCCATAAATCTGAATCTTAATCTGCAACTACACGAAAAGATTTCTATTACGCGGCCGCCTACACAGGTACACAGTTGCCTGTGTACTTGACTGGTACACACAGAATACCTACACAGTAGCTCACAGTACCAATGCTGCCCAGGAGCCACCAGCCATGCCAGCATTGGTACTGTACTAGCACTACACTGGTACGCATATTTGGTACTGCACAGTACCAGCTAAGTATCGTGGTAACGGTGTACCTATGCAGGCGGCCGCAATAGGAACCTGGTAATGTAGTTTTTTCTTGACTGGTGAAAACCAACCTTCAACACTGATCATGCCTACATGACCGGGCTACATCATTGTACATGGAAGCGATCCTAAGTATTGACCGAGATTATTATCATGACCGTTCCTCATATTATGCTTGTTCTTGTTGTTTTCAGAACACCATAAGTTCCATACAAATGACAAATACGATTATAAGTGGATGTTTGATCGCCTCTCTAAACCATTCAGGGTCCTTTTCAAAGCTAAAGCGACAAATGACGTCCACATTGCTTTGTCACCTAAAAATGCAGCCAAAAAAGAGATGTATGAAATAGGTAAGTATATACGAACATGTAAGTATTATCATCTATGTCTGATGGGGCATATAGATATTTTATTTGTTGTGTTTAGTATACAACGGCTCCAGGGCTCATGTTGCCCAATTAAAGCCATAATTTGTGGTTTGCTCCACAGCGACGCCCTCAATTTTTCTTGAATTTCTATATTTTGTATGGATGTAATGCCCAAATGGTGTACTAAAATACCACACAATAAGCCTGAAGTGCTTTAATTACAGTAAAATTTAAGTTTTATAATAAATTCGGAGATCTCCGGTTTTGTTCCGAGTTCACCGATCAAGTGATAGAGTGATGGATGACACGCCTCGTGCACCAGGGCCCCTAATGTTAAAAAAAGGGCCGACGTTTCTCATTAAATAAAACAGCTCCAGGGGTCTGGGTTGGTATACTGATAGAATTATTGACAATTGACAAGGGTACATGATCCCCGTATGATATAAAATTGGATGGTTTGAACCCAATGCACAAATTTATTGGTCGAGCTATGAGTTTTAAAATATTGGACGAGACGATATATATCATTATTGTGTTTTCAGAATCTTATGTTAGCACAGCCTTAGACCTAACGTGATTTATACTTTTCAAATTCTAAAGTTCAATTTAAAAACCCTGTTTTTGTATTTTTCCACATTTTTTTTAAATTTTTCTTGATTTGGGGTGTCAAAATCGACTGATCCAACATGACTAGAGCTATAAAAAAAAAGAAGTCCAAAAAAATCCAGATGCGTTTTTAAATTGTTTTGGCCCTATTTCCGGAACTGACAGGGACCCCATAAATGGCCATTTTTAACATATTTTTAAATATACAAAGAAAAGTGAGGTCCATTTCACAACATTTACCCTGTTTCTTTTCAACGCTTCCTTAGTTCGCAGCGAATGTTTTATTTATTCGAAGTCTCAAAATAAATGCGTCACTGTTTACGTTATTAATGACTAAGGTTTTCATAATAGGTAGATAAATGCATTCCATTTTTTTTTTTTGAAGTTTTTTATTCACTGTTCTTGGAAATGGTGGAGGGAGAAAAAACATTTATTTTTTATTTATTGTGTGAATGGGTCTGAGAATGGGTCTGAGAAAAATAATTTGAAAAAACTGTGAAACAAAAGAACTACAAGAAAATATTATTTTTTCACTAAGTTACTGAGAAAATTGAATATTATTCTTTGGTGGTATTAAACAAAAAATAGTAAAAGTTGAAATGAGAACTAAACATGTCCTTGTTTAGGAAAAATAATGATTTACATAAAAGCGCATGACAAAAACCGGTGGGACCTATCCTTCGTAACAATTGAAAGTTACGACAGATTATCGAAATGGTATTAGTAACTTGAATGTGATGTACCTTTCGGTGGTATACTGTGTATCTTGGGAATGAAATAGGGGAAGTTAATACCTTTATAATCATGCAAGAGTTTGTTTATTATGACATATGACATCAGGGGGAAAACCCAGATGAATGCAATAACAACATCATTAATCAAGACTATTTATGCCAAGGGGAAAATCCCCTGATATCAGAATGTTGCAATAATGCACAATGGTCAGTTGTAATGTCTATTATTAGAACATTTGGGAAAATCCCAGATGGTTTGCTATAAAACATATTGCTGGTAATAAATTTAGGCAGACCTGTATCGATATGATTGTAATGTGAATGGATGTAGCTATAGCTCTCAAAAAGAGAGTAAATAATCTTAACCAGTTAAAATCAGGATACTCAAAGAATATTACTGAGTGTGGCCATGGAGATCATGAGTTTCCTCCAGTGCTATTGAAAACAGCCTCTGAGCGATGGAGATGGGATATATGTTTTCACCGACAAGCTGGAAGTATGGTTATTTCAAAGCTACGAAAATGGACCCAAAGTAAGACATAGGGTCTACTGCGGATTGTAAAGGACAATTATTATCATCTGGATGCGGATCTGACAGGCGGCCATAGCCTTTATTATGGCCGAGGTTTCAAGACAGAATGCCATGGGAGATTGTAAACTCCACATGTGTGTGATGGTCTTCGTGCTTCAAAAAAAGCAACGAAGGAGATTGCGAGCACACAAAAGTGTTCTTCCTCATCAAAGGATTAAAGTTCTTCCGTCGAATTGCTGGAGTTTGCTGGGTTTGTGAAGGCCACGCATCTGTCAAAAACAGCGGAGCTGTGTTAAAGAAACCTGTTCCCTGGAAAAAAGAGTGATTGGTGAAAGAAACGCCATTTTTGGAGAAAGCAGCGCAAGGAGATATATTTTGGAGAAAGCAGCGCAGGAAGATAAGTAATAGGAGAAAGCAGCATCATTTTCGTGTGAGGATTTCATACGCAAGGATATTTATAAACGCAAGTGTACACTGGACTTCGCTGATTTTCGCAGGACAAGTGAATAAGGATATATTACATCAGTCGTCCAGAACATTGCAAGAACTCTAGGATCACCAACAAGAAGACCGCTGGTTAAGTTCTGATAGAATAAAACCGTGATTGTGTGATTTTATTGTGTATGCAATATTGTTGTTATATGTACCAGTCATACTTTGTTTTCAATTAAAGACTTTGTTAGCTTAAGGGGGTACTACACCCCTCGATGAATTTGTGTCTATTCCGAAAAGGGTTAAAGTTATAGTTTCGTCAATTTACGTAAAAATAGATTTTTGGGTGCTTTTTGTTAAAACTTGGTATAGGGCCTAGATATGGGTAGCAAAAACAGCAAAAAGTAGGTACAGAGAAAGTCAGCATCCGAAAGTACATCCCCATGCAAATTTTTTTGAAGGACCCCCTACCCGGGCTTTAAAGACACGGAAAGAAAACTTAGCAGACACTTCCAAGAAGGATGATTAAATGCTATCTAAAAAAATACATTGTTTTGATCTGTCATCGCAAACTGTAGTTGATTTTCTCCATGTAATCTTTTATGGAACACCTTTTATGACGATTAATAAAAAACTTTTTTTTTCATAAAGTACTCTCTAATACATTTCACAATTCCTAATTCTTTTCCAGTGATCGGTGGCTGGAGTAACTCAAAGTCCGTCATACGACGAAGAAAACAAGGTAGACCTGTTGTGGAACACCCTGAAAAGGGCATATTAGATCCCCGCGAGTTCCGTGAGTTTATTGTTGACTTTGATGGGAGCACCTTGAAAGTATCTAAAGGCGGCGCTGAGCGGCCTTTTCTGAAGTTTACTGATGAGGACCCTATTGAAATACACCACATTGGAGTCACTACGGGGTGGAAAAGTGACGGTGATTTTGTCTTCTATGATTTGGACGTGAAAAGCACTATCGGTAAGTCTTTCAGCATTATAAAAATTCCAAAGTCGGGTCGATCGGTTTACTTTTTTTACCATACACAATATATTAAGAAATGCAAGTTCGCCACAAAATACCATGGTAAATAATGATTTATTGGGTTTCTCAGGCTTGTTTTTTTTTATCAGAGTTTTATAGTTGTGCAGTACGAATTACAAACGGGCAAAACATTTTCACACATTTTTGTGTTTTCGTTGAATAAGTTCATCAGGTTTGTCGATTAAATATACAAATTGGTATTTTTGCTTGACATAACAAAGTGAATTTGTACTGACAACAATGATATGAGGTATCATTGATATGGTCATCTGATCCACTCTCCCGTGAAACTGGTTCTGCTGTTGCTCAGTCTGTTTTCTCATGAATAAAATGTGGGCTAATCCATTTGAAGTCCACATTCCATGTGGAAGATTTGTGTAATACCTTCAACAGAGGACTATCATATGAAATGGAAGTCAATCTATTTGATCCACTCTCCCGATGTGAAGACGGGGGGGGTTCTGGTGGGTTGCTCCCCAGTGGTGGGTTTTCTCAGCTGACGGCGTACCGGTAAAATGTGGGTCTTTCGGAGCTGCCATTTGAAGTCCAAATGGGGTCTTTTGGAGCTGCGAAAAGTCCAAATCAAGGGTCTTTTTGTGTTGAATATCGCCTGAAAAAACAAGAAACAGAAATGGCAATTTTGGGGTCTTTTAGAGCTGAAATTATCAAAATCAATGGAGCGTTATTTTGGTCAAATATAGTCTTTCAGCCGAAACCAAAAGGGGGGTCTTTCCGGGGAGCATATTTGGTCAAAGTCCCCCCCCCGATGTGAAGAGTCAGATTGAATCTTTCTCAGAGGATCAAATGGAGCTGCCTAATGTGTTCTTCCATTTGAAATTTAAACTCCCCATGGGGAAAAAATTTCTGAATAAACAAATGAACAAGGAGACTTTTTGTTTGGTCTTCCTTCTATCTACTAATTCTACACAATCACACTTGGCCCATAGATGATTTTCAATATACCTAAGTTGCCTTTGCTCGTGATTACCAGACCGCAAATAGTTGGAAATGTATGTTTGCTTAGCTTAAAGCTAAATTATAGCATTTCTGTAAAAATAGATTAGTATTTATTTTCCATAAAATGTTAGCTTTTACTGTCAGATATGTCCCCTTTTAATTTTGAGCCGAACAAGTGAAGTAAAGCATAGAAAATTGGAATAGCGCCCATGCATGTACTCCCGCGGTTGTAATACGGTACGATCCTGGGGTGTGTGTGTATGTGTATCCCGCACGCCGTGTACGTAATGTGCATACGTGTTCGACTAATATTTCCATCGTAATAATAAAACGCCGGTTCCATCGTTTTATTCAAAATCTCGGATTTTGACAAAACTACAGATTTTTGCAGAGTATCTTTATTGACTAAAGTACATTACAATCGTGTTAAACCAGAATTTAAATTTTTTTCAGGGCGTTCTCCTCAGCAAATGTTATAATATGGCTTTAACAATGTTTGTTTGGGGTGTTATTTTGCTACTACATTTGGCATTCTTACATCTGAATAAAACTAGAATTGTTCCATTTTGCTATATGCCCCCTATGCTTCCCACGAAATGTTGATCGAAATAATGGCGCCACAACTAAAACATGATTGACTAATTTTGTTCACGGAGTGAACATTTTCCCCACTTGAACCCATATCTCATATGCACAGTTTATCCCTATGTCTTGAATAGCTATTGTAGCCCATCAACCCTGTGATTAAGAGGCTAGGAAATAATTCCCAAGGTCTCATACCCAGGTTTGTATCCCTTTATCTAATCTTGTCCCACATGACAAGGACTTTTTAGCACATCTTATCTTGTATTGAGACAATGACAGCCACAACTATTTTTTGACTTTTTTCTAAGCATGTTTACTATTGGATTGAGCCATCACATGATTATAATAGACTTTACTGATTGGTGGGTACGGTCAATGCTATTGTTTATTTTGTGATAAGGCTGAGCATATTACTGCATATATGTAAAATACACTGCATATTTTGATATAGGCGATTTACTCAATTACTTCCAACCACAAAATCTAGTTCCAGTTATCTACACAGTAATGTTTGCTTATCTTAATTGGAACCCTAATCTGCATGGTATAATCACCTCCATGGTATAATTGAATTACAATATGCCTATAGTGATATTGATTTGAAAGTTTGTATCTGCTGGAGACTTATATAAGGCAGGGTCAGGATGTAGGTGTCATTACAGTGCAGAGTAGGTTAGATATGAAAATGGAAAGTTAGAAATAAATTACTATACACCTGATCCGTGAACTGTGTCTTTTTGAAAGACTCTTCTTGTTATTCCTAATAATGAGAGGAATAATTTTAGGTATTACAACATGATAAAAAAATACATTTTAAATTTTGGCTCCATTACGACCTTTGACTCATCTTGGAAAGCATATGGGGCATAGAAAAAAAAATTGAACAATTCTAGTTGTACCATTCGAGGTGTAAGGATGCCAAAATTGGCCGCGTTAATGTATACAGCAAGACAAAATGCTAATTCGTATATCACCATGTACTAATTACATAAGAAACTAAAAGAAAAGACAATAATTTTCGGTTTGTGACAAAACAATAGGACAAAGACCCAGCAAACACGAAAGGTTTTGGACATCATTCGCAAAAGTTTAGAAAAGGTTGCCAGAAAACGTTTAAATGTCGGGTTATATAAAGGGTATAAAATGTTTTCATAACATTCAAACACATTTGTTGATAACCTATTGCAAATATTCTAACATAATGTTATTTAAGTGTTGACAAAAATATTTGGCAAAAATGTTTGTAAAAACTATTTTATAATAACATTTAAAAAACATTCTTAAAATATTGTTGTAGTGTATTTTTAGACAGCGTTTTCTTAACCATTATATAAACCGACATTTAATGTTTTAAAACGTTTTTGTCTAAACCAAGTCCAAAACCCAATATATACCTGTTTAAAACGTTTAAAAATGTGTTTGCTGGGGATATTAAACAGCTATTGTCGCAACAATATGGAACCATGTGCCTGAAACAAAAACAAAACTAAAATCAAGAAGAGCAACCCCCCCCCCCCAAATAAAGAAAACAACCCTTGTGGTTATAGCAGTAGTCCGGTACGCTTTATATGCAATGTCGAAAGAATCTGCCGCATAGTGCAAATTATATCGGATTCTTCTCACTATGTTTAAAGGCATATATTGGAATGTCATCTTTCCCTGGGTAAGATCTGACACCAGGCCAGCCCATGGCCAGAGGGTAACATGAGTAGGTTTGTTTCACCTTGAAGGCAAGGATAGTCTTGCTAATATGGGCTAACTTTCCCCTAGGCCATCCAATATGCCATGAATTAATAGGACTACAACTGCCATCTACTGGTCAGTTTATACTCCTATTTCCACATCTGTTGATTTTATATGTGCCTTTAAATATGCATTTCTTTCTTGTAACAGAAGAATGTGTTTGCTCAGCCTGGGGTGATCCTCATTTTACTACCTGTGACAAACGCACATTTAACTACATGGGCAAGTGCGTGTACGTAACAGCTGAAACTTGCCGAGGTGATGGCCCATGGTTCAGGATTGAAGAAAGACATATACCATACATAAAGAACAAGAGAGCTGCAACTACCAAGGAGCTTTATATTTTGACAAACAAAGGCAAAAATGGAAAATATAAAACGGTAAGACAATCGAGATACACATTTATGGGTATAACATTTTACATTTAGATGAATGTACAGTGGCCATGAGCCATAAATTTAATTACAACTATTGTTGTGATTATGATATTTTTATATTTATTGCTGCACCGTTGTGTGCAGCCTAATATTCAATCAAAAAGATTGACCTTTCAAGATCGTCGTGCCGAATTAGGTACAAATCGTTTGTATATTCAGTCGGGTGATTTGCAATATTCAAACTTTTTGTTTCAAAAAAGGAGTGATTCTCAATCTTTTACAATCTTTTAGTGATTAAAGTTAGGGGCAAATCTTTTTGGATTGAATTTTCAGTAGAAATGATTGATTTTCATTGTTTTTCAATCTTTGGCCGTCCCAAATTAGGGACAAGTCCTTTCCAGTTGAAAAAAGATGAAATGTTCACTCTAAAACAGTTTGAAATCTCATTCTCCAAATTCAATCTATTTTTCAATCTACTTTAGATTGATTCCTATCATCAATCGTTAAAAGATTGACATATTTCAATCGACCAATTTAAGAGAGTGCTTACTTACTGACTAAACTTTTGGGTTTAAATGGATATATCTTTAAATGTCACGAAGATATGACTCCCTAGGTTTCAAATGAAAGAGAAATAATTACAGAATATTATAAAAATATTTCCCCCACCCGGGGGCAAGACGCCAATAAGACCCGGGTCAATGTTAATTTATTCTGTCACTGGCCTTTTGGTCTTAAATCGAAATATCAAAAAGTTATGATTCAAAACAAGAAATGTCTTTATAAAAGACAATACCTCAGAGAGGGGATTTGCCATTTGGTCTAATACCATTTCGTATAATATCCATTTCGTCAACGTCCATTTTCTCTAAACCCATATCCACTACGTCCAATAATCATTTGGGCCTATAATCATTTGGTTCGATACCCATTTCGTCTTATAACCATTAAGGATCACTGAAGTGTTACATGACCGTATTTTATCTTCTTGTCAATAATAGATTTTAAAGAAATCTTAAAATTTGAACCATAAGAAAAGCTATTTTAAAAACCCCTTCCATTAAAAATGCAGGTGATATCGCAAACACCTGCAACAGTTTCAGTTTCAGTTTCAGTTTTATTTACCAATTGAATCATATTTCAAAACAAACGGTATTACAATGGAGGGATGACCAAAAAAGAGCACAAGGCTCGTACAAGTTTGGCCACCCTGAGAGAAATGCAACATGACCGTGGAGGTAATTTTCGTTTGGTTTTATAACCCTCATGATTCTAAGTGTATAGTGTTATATAGGCCTACATAGTTTGACTCAATACGAAGTTCTTCAAAAATCGAAGTCAACAAACAAAATGAAACATTTTACATGAGTCTCTAATTGATCAATGATGGACAATTTGAACTTTGTCAATACTGCCGTTTTTCTCATTGTTTTGCAAAGCAAAAATACTTGTACCTTTGACAATTTTAATGACTTATCCTTCACTCTTAAGAAATTTATGGGATCGCCGAATATAGGCCCTCAATTATGAATCATTAGCGGATCCCGTTATCATGTTTAGAATAATATCAATCAAATATCACATTAGGCATGTAACTGAGTTCGATCCACTTTTCATTCTCGTTTTATTATTAAGTTGTAAAGTCAGATGCATGCGAAGTAAGTCAGATGTGAAAATAGACCTTTTATACCAAAACAATAAAATAAAATTGACTTCATGTGATATTTATTTCAAATTACAGAATTTTACCTTAAAATACTCTGAAATAATTTCATTATAATCAGTAAAATAGGAAACTACTTTATCATAAATATGTTATATAATATTAGTTAATAAGATTTAAAAAAAAAGGCCGTTTGATATCACCCCTTTTATAAAATATTTTTTCTTAGGCCTATGCCTAAGAGAAATATATAGACCTGGCTTTATTTATATAATGTATAGACCTATAGCCTATATTATTTTTACGTAGGCCTATTATTGCTTTCCTCTTGCCCATCCTTTACCAAAAATTGAGAAATTACATTACATATTATGAAGGTACTTTATCAAATTAATAGGTCACCAAATGAGAGATGTGTAACGCTATTACCCTTTCAATTGCAGCTTAATTTTCTTTCTCTGTCTATGTTTTTTCGTTTCCTTTCTTCCATTCTTTATTCTTTCTTTCTTTCTTTCTTTTCTTTCTTTCTTTCTTTCTTTCTTTCTTTCTTTCTTTCTTTCTTTCTTTCTTTCTTTCTTTTTCTTTTTCTTTCTTTCTTTCTTTCTTTCTTTCTTTCTTTCTTTCTTTTTCTTTCTTTCTTTTTCTTTCTTTCCCAGCTGAATTCTTTTATTATTTCTTTCTTTCACACCAGAATTATTTCATTCTTTCTTTCTTTCTTTAACTCTTTATTCGATCCTTTCTTTCTTTTACTCTTTGTTTGTGTTTCTTGTACAAAAATCGTGATACATGACAAACATGGCAAACGATGGCACGATGAAAGCACGGTACTCGCCCGTTGCTGAACTTCTTATACCAGCGCTGTATTATCATGCAGGGTCGCGTCGTAAAACCACACTCTTAATTTAAAGCGATAAGTTTTCCGTTTTCTACTTTTGAAATTCGGTTTTGTTATGTCACTTTCTGTGTTTTTTCCGTTTTCTTGTCGGCTCTCCGTGTTTTGCCCGTTTAACTTACTTTTTGTCCGTTTTACAAGAAGTTTATTCTTTATTGATTTTTTCGTATTTTCATTTACTTTTTATACGGTACAAAATGTTTTATAACTTTATTGTGGCTTTAGGCCTATGACTTTTGTGCCCCCCCCCCCCACCGTCGGTTCATGCAAGACCGTCGGTAGACAGAAGATGTTGGTCAAAAAAAAGTGGCTGACTATATGGGGGACTATTTTGTACCCACGGTGACAGAAAAAAAGGATAAAATTAAATTTTTTAATTTAATTTAGCTGATTTTGCCATTGAAGTGTACAGAGATTTTTGGAAATGTACACCTCTTTTAAAACGGCTGTCAAAAGTGAGGTCCGGTACCCCCTGGTTTTTTCCTGCACATTCTACACATATTAATGTACAAAATATGTCAATTTGAACAAATTTGGTCGATAAGTTTAGTTACGACGGTAAACCTTTAAATTTGGTTCAATTCATCTGCGACATGAAGGGAACATGAAAAAATCGGTCTGAAGTCATCCGAGGTCAATTGTCATACCGAAGTCAAACGTTGAAGCTTGTCCAATTGGGCTTAAACTTGATTTAAAGATGAATATGAAAAAATGGACCTGAGTAATAGTACTAAATTATTTTATACTGTATATTTGATCATTTATATGTATAATTATATTTTGATTTATGTTATTCATCAGGAATATAGGCTGAAACAGAAAAAAGTGGTTGAAAAAAGGGTGAAGGATAACGGCAAAACAGTATTCGAAACGGTTAACCCACCATTCGATAACATAGATAAGGAGGACGGCGTCACATTAAGTATGGCGGGCAAGAATGTGGTGAGTTAAATATACTTATAATCTACTCGCTTCTTTTCAAAAAGCACTCTAAACGCGTATTAAAATGCATTGATATGAAAATGCACCTTAAGTCACATAGTTCTTACTCCCTGAGTAAATTTTAAACTTTCTCTGCATTATAGCAGGGCTTGATACACACACAAAATCGCAGATTGGAAACCCGGGTTGGAAACACATCAATAAAACAAGGCCAGAAAGATTACCAGATTTCATACAACTTTCTCTCTCTATTAAATGACCTTATAATATGTATGTTTGCTACTCGTATATTGAGTAAGGAACTCTTTTTTGTCAAATTTGCTTATTCTTAATTACAATGGTATATAGGATTAGTCAAATATCAGCCAATGCCAGAGTATATTTATTAACAAGTACACTTTGATGCCAATGAGTCCCAGATGAGCTCAGATGCAACGAGTAATCAATAACTGACCTGACCATGTAATATTGTTGTTTTATGATAGGAATTGACTACAGGTTTTGGGTTGAAAGTATCGTTTGATGGAAAATACGACTGGAAAGTGCACATTCCCGGCAAATATAAAAAAAACATATGCGGCTTATGTGGCAATTGGGATGGTGACAAAAAGAATGACTTTACCCTACCCGACGGAAGTGTGGTATGTATGCTACAAGGATTTTAAAACTACGATTCACTAGAATTTGGATATTCCTTTTTTGTCGCCTGTAGACAAAATACATACAATGGATTTTATATAACTCAACGGTCTCGAGCGATTATCTTGACTAATGTACTCTGCTCAGTGAATTATCCTTATTATAATTATTAGGCCTAAGTAATTCAAATAATAAAGACGTTCATATAATCAGTGTCAGATTGCAAATGTTTAATGCATTTTTTCATATATATAGGCGAGAGATGAGAATACTTTCGGCAATGCATGGGTATCAAAGCGGCCAGAACATGGGTGTGTTGATGTACCTAAAGAACCCAAAGGTGAAACTGATCTTTGTAAAGGAACCGGACGCGCAAAACAAGCTGCCAAGATATGCGGCATCTTGGATCAAAGCGTCAACAATCGTAAGGATGCCCATTTTTTGTTGTTGTTAAACTGCTTCTAGAAAAGTAAGCCTACCGTGCCATGAGAGTTAAGTTAATTTGTGTGTTCTGGTTTAACACTGTTTAGAGCATATTCATTTTTCATCACGGAAATAATATTGAACAAGACAACTTACGGAGGTTTCACAGTATCGTAATCGTTCCAGTAGATCCAATAGTATATCTCTCTTTTTCCATTTATATGTAAAAGAAAAAATTTAAAAAGAAACAAATGAACAAACCTGCACTGTAAAGTAAGAAGGCAAGGAAAATAGATGATAATGTCGACATACATATTGACGACGATGATGACGATGACGAATACGGCAACGACTGCGGTGTTGTTGTTGTTGATGGAATCGCAGAGCAATTTCAAAATAAAGCATAATAAGTAATAAAACCGAAATAGGCTATACGTCATGTATACATTATGCATTGCTTATATTCAACCTATAATAATCAAAACCGTTCTTCGCAGGTGCACTGAAAAGATGTTTCGAAGGCGTTGATACCAAAGAATTGTTTGAGACATGTAAACAAGACGTGTGTGCTACACCTGACAAAGAGGAACAAAAGCGAATTCGGTGTGCATCCATAGAAGAATTTGCTGATAGCTGTAAAGAAAAAGGCACTGATTTAGGAAACTGGCGTTCGCCGAAATTGTGCCGTGAGTACTCATTGCAGCTCTTTGCCATGTTTGAACTGTCGTTGGTTTCTATACTAACAATTAAAACAACTTTCATCGAGATTATGATCTTGTCTGTCTACTGCTATGTTGTATCTTATTCGTAGTATTGAAAAATGAACTTTCGGCAAAATGATTACCATATCTATTGCCAGAAAATCAGTTTGATATCAATGCAATGGCTGAATCTCAGATCTATTTTGCTTTTAAGCGCAAGGACGGTGATTTTCTTATGTTTCGTAATGCTGCTAAGCTTTTTGAAATAATGAATAATTATCTTCCACCTCTGGTTTATGATTACATCAAGTATATACTTGCCTATTCTGTAATTTGCGCATCCGGAGGATCGTAAAAATCATCACAATTTAGATTTGGGAACCTTTGTTAGTGTCATAGATGTGCTAACATAGCATACTATAGGGTCCACTACTTATAAGTTTGCCCTAAATACTTTTAAAAATAAATCAAAAAATGTTTGACGAAATGCACACGTCATTGCGTTCAGTCACAATGGTTCATTATGTTAAAAAAGAGACCGTTTTAAACAGTGTTAAAAGTTACATCTGACTAGTAGGAATCAGCTCTCAAACAATAGAGTAGGTCAGGTCTATAAATTCATGTGTTTGTTAAAGAAAACCGCACTGCTATATATGGACTCAGGTGCAACTTTTAAAACGGCCTCCTTTCTTACACAATTAACCATTGTGACTAAACCCAATGACGTGTGACACTATAAATTGGTCCATATGTGTAAAACAAATAGGGCTATACATACCTTTTTACATTTTTACGATTTGTAAAATATTTTGAACTTATTTTAAAAAGTATTAGGGGGGGGGAACTTATAAGTTGTGGATCCTATAGATGAGGTGACCTCAATGTTTATCAACAAAGGCAAGAGGGACTGGTATCATCTTTATGCTTGAATGAACCCCATGCAACCACTACACTGTTTAATAGTCTGTTTAAAAACACGAGCCCTGAACAAAATATGATGCTCGCGCATACTGCCAGGCAAAAAACAATGGAAATTGTGATGATGCGTGCGCATACTGTCAGGCATTGACGTCAGAAGTCACATCATCTATAGTACTAGTTAAGCCAAAAGCCGTGTGAGATATTTCAACGATTCTGTAATTTCTATATTATTGAATGGGACTTCAACTTGGTTTATTGCCAAAATTTTCATCAGTTCATAGAATTGTCATAGACAATACCTAATGGACAATGATTAAATACATATTTTGACGTCTTTATAGACGCAATTGGCACCATTTTCTCCTAAAATGTATAAGCAGAGTATACAAACTGATTAATTTCTGTCTATAATCTCATCACTCTACAGGTTAAAATCATTAAAACACATGTTTTGACATCTTTATGTGACGCAAATAGCACCATTTTCGCCTTAAATCTACAAAGTGATATATTTCTGTCAATATCTCATCACTTGACCTTGACATTTTCGCCTAAAATGTGTCCAAATGTAAGAAAAACACACACACTTATTAAAGTCAGCTAATGTCTTATCACTTTATCTTGAAATATTCAAAATCGCTTCCATTTGTACTGTATAGCTTTCATCATTAAAAAACTTGTTTGACATCAAAGTTTATGTGACGGAAATTGCACCACTTTCATGACTTTTGATAACTGTATTATGCCAAATATACAAACTGATTAATTTCAGCCAATGTCTCATCACTTGACTTTGAAATATTCAAAATGACTTCCATACCATACAGAGAGAGTATTCTTAGTCTGAAATGGCTTCCATTTTGAATCACTTCAAGGTCACTCCCATTGTTATTTTTTCCCATACAAATGCTACCTGTGTAATTGTATAATAAGAAGTATAATCATCATTTTGAGATATTCAGACAAATAATCTTCTTGAAATAAGTCCAAAATGATAAGTATAATATTTTTAAAATAAGTGAAAACATTTAAATAGTGAAAAATCAATAAAACAGTCAATCAAATCCTATTTGTTTCCTATTGTGGGCCATTTTAAGTTCAATGGAGCATATCTCAATGCGTTGGTGGCGACATGGCTCAGTTGTGCTGAGGGGTCACAAATGCTACCTGTGTAATTGTATAATAAGAAGTATAAACATGCCATTATCAATGAAGACAAATGGCAACCATTCTGAATACATAGTCCACAACTGATAAGTCCCCCCTAATACTTTTTAAAATAAGTCGAAAAATATTTCACGAAATATAAAAATGTAAAAAGATATATCAAGGTCATTTGAAAACCAATAATTTTCAATTTTTTCGTCAATGTCAATGAAAATGTGTAAGTGGCGTCACTCTGCTATGTTTTTTGGCAGAAGAGGCAGTTTGAAGATTTTTGTCCGGAAGTAACCCGATTTGTTAACAGCAAAAGACATTGACTAATATCATTGTTAATGCAAGGTCATTGTACTATGTAACTTTAGATAGAAAATATTTTTCTCATTACTATTTAAATTTCAGACCGGAAAAGTCTTAATGATTTGACCCGGAAATCATGAAACACAGGCATTGACTTTTCAATGCTGCAACGTCAGTTGTTCCATGTTATTTTAGACGAAGCAGTTTTTAGTGTCATAAAATGTTTTCGGCCATAATTCGGAAAGACTTACCACAGTAAATCTGTTAAATTCGTCCGCAAGTGTAATAACAATGTATATGCAAATGGCGTTAATGTGCAAACTTATAGATGAAGAAGCTATAATGATAGAAAAAAAAAAAAGAAAAAATCGTTAAAGAAATACAAAGAGGCCTATAAATAAGGCTTGTAAACATGACCTATACTATATTGTCAAGCATGATACGAGGAATATGAAAAAAATTATGAGAGCACCTCCCCCATTAAAAAATTAGTTTAAAAAAATAAAAATCATAAATATGTGAAAATGTGCATCATATCGCTAAAAATAAAGAAATAATTAAGCGCACTAAATACAGCATGGGCTATCTTGTCAAGAATGATAATGAGCGCAGATATGATATGTAATGTTTCTTAAGATTAATCAGTATGAATAGAGGGTATAAAAGTGTTTTCAGTGCCAAGGCGAACACTTCCTGTTTCCACCGGGACATGCGCTCGGCCGTTGTTTCGGGATGCCTGACCAGAATGCAATTCACGCGTACCAGTGTATTGGCTTGCTAATATGCTAATTCACATTTATGCTGAAATTATTCCCGTTTTCTCACATAGATGGATAAAGGGGACAATATTTGACATTGTATGTAAGTTTGAAGAGAATCCATATCCTAAACCGATAGGGTTACCCCCCTTTAAACTTAGGCGTGAAATTCAGTCATTTAGTGTAAGATTTTCGATTTTGATAGGCTTCAACTCTGCCCGCGAGTCTTTTTTTGGATCAACCTTTTAGCTTTTCAAAGTAATATAGCTCGCTAATGAAGGATTTTTCCCAACTTTCTAACGCACATCACCGTGAGCGATATATATCATAGTTTTGCTAGAATTTCCGTTTTGATTTCACCATTTTTTACTGCCGGCTGAAATTTTTTCAAAATCAACGCGTGAAATCTGAGGCTAATACTAGCAATGTGGATCGATATCTCTGGGTGCCCGGCCTGGCTACAGTGTTGCCAGAACTTCAATATAGCAAAGAAATTCCCAGGCCTAGCGCTCCGTGATCATCGGACCAATGTATTGAAATTTGCTTCTCCTCAAAACAACTTTGCCCAACATTTGGTAAAAATCAACAATCTTACATGCAATTGGGCAATATTTTAAACAAAACTTTCATTTACAAAACATAGGCCTAAATATTACGCTGTATGTTTTATCAAGCAACCTGTTTCGAACACACTTCCAAATAACCTTCGTAACATCCCCAGACGTTCGTTATTTAAACGCCAGCTTAAAACCAATCATTGTAAATTGATTGTTTTTATGTTTGTTTGTCAATTTCGTGCTTTACGCGCTTTGAGTTCCTCATCGGAAGAGATTGTGCCTTATAAGAACCATTCATTATCATTGTTAATTTAAACAGGTTTTTTTTTTAAACAAAAACCTGTTCAAGCAATTAATTAAAAATTGCTTGCCTAAAAACAGAATAACTTGGATGTTAATACTTGACCTAATGTTTCAATTGTCATGAAGGTGACTGGGTATGGTGCCTTTTGTTTGTGTTTGTTTGAAATTGCTTTTCAGTGGAAACTCACCGAAAGTCATAATGAAGCAGCCAAAACAATACAAGGTTAAACATGAAAGTTTATAAAAACCTATTAAATGACCTAAATGAAAAAAAAAAAAATTGTGGCAACAATGAGCCTTGCATTAAAATGTGTTGAGTACCACCCCTACCATCCCTACATACACCCCACTACCCACCTCTGCACCCACCCCATCCCCATAGGCCTACATAATACAGGGTGTCCCAAAAAAAAGAGGCCCCACATTGCGCCCTCTTTTTCTCCTATTTCTGAAACGTTGATCAAATATATTTTGGTATGTAAAGAAACCCTAAATCGTTAGCTTTAATAAACCAAAACAATTCTTTCAATCGACTCACAATTTTTGAAGATATGCCCTCTTTAAGAAATGTACCCGTTTTTCACTCTGTCCACGGATGAGGTTTGGCTACATCAAAGATTTAAACGAAACACACGGTTAATGACATGGATAGATAATAGCATTAGTCTTGGGAAAGCATTCACTATAAGCAGTAGACTTCGGTTGTATATATAAATGCGCTTTTATAAATGCGCACGTGACCAGATGGCCAGCGCCATATTTGCATTACATCACTGTCAATCACTGAAATGGCGATCATTGAAGGAGTGGCTACAGTTGTGACCTTGTTTCGTGGCTAGCACTGGCAAGGAACATTGGCTGGAGGTTCGATGCTATAAATTTGCAAGGATAAATCATGGATATCAAAGGATCATGATTATTGCACAGCACCCCACATGTACAAACATAACTAATGTTTATTTATTTATTTTTATTTATTTATTTATTTATTTATTTATTTATTTATTTATTTATTTATTTATTTATTTATTTATTCGACGAAAAACGAAAACCCTGTTCTATTTTGAACAAATTGGGAAACAACTTTTTCCTGTACAAATGAATGCCGACCCCCATTTTCGGAAATTTCAGGACAATTTTTTTTTTGTATTTTCTCAAATTGAAATTTATTTACAGATTTTTTGTGATTTTAAAATTTAAAAAAAAAAACACCAACCGACCGACCGACCCTACTTGAAAGGTCCGTTCGCCCGTAGAACAGGGTTTTCTCTTTCTCGCCTTACTTATAATTTTATAAATATTATTTGTCACCCCCCCCTTCCCCCCAAACCACCCCTCTCCCCTTTTACACTCATAAATTAATTGTTTTTTGCTAACGTTCCCCTTCCGTGTAAAGTAAAACTTTATAAGCCGGTTGAATCAAACTGAACAAAATTGACGTATACAATTACAATATAATACCATGACAATAATGTGTATGACGGATCTAACTTACTAGCTGAATAAACCTCAAACCATGCATGACATACGTGATTGTACGTCAAATTGTCATATAACGTATGAGCGTGATGTATAGTATACGAGTCTTCCTCAACATCTTCCAGCCGGGATGATTACATCATGTACAGTCATCTACGTGTTTATACTCTAAATTGTACGTCAAAGGGTGACAAAGGGTGTACAGATTACCGATTTAGCATGGGGGACACAAAAAGGTGCTTAAAAACACATTTTGAATTTGTTTTTTGTCCATTTGCGAGCGAATGAGTAAGTTAGAGTTGAGGAGGTCGGGCGGGGACATCTAGCCTATTAGTTTGAGAGGGTCATTATGCCGAAAAGGGCTAAAGTTATAGTTTCCTCAATTTACGTTATAATTAGAGTTAAAATTAGGGTCAGAGTTATGTTCATTGGCGGCACTAGGGGGGATACTTATCTTGACTCCCAAATAAATAAATCCATGACCCTTCCTTCCGAAGAAAATGACAGCCCCTAAGTTCCCTACGTGCAAACATTATCAAATAACATCATCGGCAGCTACCCAGTTCTCACCTTAATGCCAGTAAGAATCACATTTCGTCATCAATATGGCCAATTGCCACGCCCATTTAGCACGAAAATAATGAAATATAACTTTTTAAATCAGCTATATCTAGCTTTTCCGTCATAATTTTTTTTTTCCGTAATGGAAAATCCAAATAAAGAGTTTATGTTTCGGGTCAAATTATTTTGCCCTTTGCAATCAATGCCACTATTTTGCAAAGCCAATTTTTCTTGTAACCTGTCATTTTCGCCTATACTTTTGCGTGTGGAATTTGTGCACATCCGGGTACCTTACATCGTTGAACACGGTATGGCGACTTGTAGATGTCACGTGCGCATTTATATATGCGCATTTATATATATACCCGAAGTCCACTGATAAGCGAGGATCACCAGCTAGCTTCAAACATCTTCGCAACCCCATATTACTGCTGCATTTGCAAGTATCCGGCGCACAAGGCCTTAAGGATGGTACGCAACGCAATTAATGCAATGAGAACTAGGGCTGAAACCTGTATTCGTCACGGAGGCAACCAGGTAGAGGGCAGAGCAGCACAGTAAACTCACTTCAAAAGAACCAAAGACAAACTAAACAGCCCTTTTCAGGGCTACCTTTTATTCCAAAAGAGAAATGACTTATGTTGTCAATAAAAAGAAAGCAAGAAACGAGAAAAACATAAATAATTGCAAGTATAGCAAAAGAAGTCCCATCCCACATCAATTTCGCCCAAATTAATGACACTTAACAAAATCCATAACCCATAAGCCCACCGGTAAAGCCCATTCCCTTAAATAAAGTTGTTATTTTATAAAGTTATCATCGAGGAATGTTTTATATTCATGCATGGTATATGCACTTTCCAATCTTTGAAGTAGCCAAACCTCCTCCGTGGACAAAGTGAAAAACGGATACATTTCTTTAAAAGGACATATCTTCAAACGTTATGAGCCGATTGAAATAATTGTTTTGGTTTATTAAAGCTAACGATTGAAGGTTTCTTTACATATCAAAATATATTTGATCAACTTTTCAGAAATAGGAGAAAAAGAGGGCGCAATGTGGGGCCTCTTTTTTTGGGACACCCTGTATTACATACCGGTACATAATAATAAAGGGTTCACAAAAAATAACTCCCCCCCTAAAATTACAAGACATTTCTTTGCATAACTTGACATAGAATTCGTTGTTTTGAAAAATCTAAAAACCTGTGAATAAAGCAATCATTTTCACACCCTCCCAAAGTTCTTTCATTAAAAAATCTTTTTGTTTTGGCCAAAAATAATCACATTTTCCAAAAATGATGCTTTCAGAAAAAGTTGCACTTTTCCACATCCTATACATTTAATGTACAAAAACATTCTCGATATCAATGTTTTGATTTATTTAATGGTGTTTTTGTTTTCTTTAATTTTTATGTATACGATTACCCAGTCACCCATGCAATCATCTTGCAGTATAAAACAATGACTAATTAACATGTACTGGGTTTTTCTAGAAGATTTTATTGAGCCGGTGTTTCAAAAATGGTAAAATCAATTTAGGAGTTTCTTTGCATAACTTAACATTCATTTTGTTGATTTGAGAAATTTAAAACCTGTGAATAGAGGCATCTTTTGCTACCCTACCAAAGTTATCCCTTCTCAAAATCTTTTTGTTTTGGTCAAAAATAATCACATTTTTCCAAAATGATGCTTTAAAAAAGTTGCGCTTTTCAACATCCCATACCTGTAATGTACAAAACTTTCTCGGTATCAATGTTACGATTGATTTAATTGCTGTTTTTTTCCTTCACCTTTTTGTCTCTGAACTCTTAGTCACCCATGAAACCATCACGTAGTGCAAAATAATGATTTGTTGAAGCTAATTTTGACATAAATGAGGATGTTGAAAAGTGCAACTTTTTCTGAAAGCATCATTTTTAGAAAACGTGATTATTTTAGCCAAAACAAAAAGATTTTCAGACGAAAGAACGTTGGGAGGGTAGAAAAACAATTCCTTTATTCACAGGTTTTAAATTTCTCAAATACACGAAATATATGTCAAGTTATGCGAAAAAATGTTTTGTAATTTTAGGGGGGAGTTATTTTTTGTGAACCCTTTATTTATATAGCACGGCTATAGCTATACATTTAGAAAGTAGGTCCAATAGAGCTAAATTATGACAAATAGGCAAAAACAAACCCGAACACAAGTCTGAAGGTTGTATGAATATGCCAACCCGCGATGGGGGGGGGTCATACAAAATTCACCTGGAGATAGGAGGGACAGAAAATTAAAATCCCCAGTAATAACACGCTAATTTTTCTAGGTTTGGAGAGTGGATTTTCCCATGGACCTCATCCTAGGTAAATAAACAAACAAACAGACAAAATGGTTTACATAATCATGCAATCCATAGGCCCTATAAATTGAAATTGCAGGCTATCACGGGAGCAAATGTCCAAAATTCACCTCATTTACCAGAACACCCATTTGGGGATTTGGGCTACCAAATCGCTTGTCGGGCAATCCTTGCTTTTAATGGAAAAGGGACCTGGATGACAACAATGGAAATATCGATTATTTCTGCTGGTTGCTCTCGAGATAAAGTGCTGAGTTTGACATTTTCGGAGCATGAAGGAAAAAGGGTAAAATAAAACGGAAATTCTGACAAAACTATAATATATAGACCCACACGATGTGCCTTAAAGATGTGGGAAATATCTTTCTTTAGCAAACTATATTAGTTTGAGACGCTAAAAAATGAATTCCGTAAAAAGCTCGCGGGCGAACTAAAGGCCTCTAAAAATCACAAATATCACACTAAAAGGCACAATTTGATGCTTAATTTTAACACCAGGATTTAAAAAAATGTATATCCAAGCACTATGTTTTTAACTGACATTTCTGAAGAAAAAAATAATATTGCTTTATATTTGACCGAGAAAATAAATTTCATAGTAAAAAGGTGTATCTCTGAATTGTGCTGATTTTAACATGTATCGATCGACTATGCATAACAAACACATGTAATAGGCATGTTCTACTGTATTGTTTGAGATCTGACTCCTATGGACTCAGATCCTACTTTTAACATTGAAACAAATGCGACTACTTATATCTTTTTACACGTTTGCATTTCGTCAAATATTTTTCGATTTATTTTAAAAAGTATTTAGGGGGAACTTATAATTTGTGGACCCTATAGGGCAGGTGATGAGGCATTGACTGAAATTAATCAATTTGTATATTTTGTTTATACATATTAGGCAAAAATGATGGCATTTGCTTCACATAAAACTGTCAAAATGTGTTTTTTAGCGATTGTTAATCTGTAGAGTGCAAATGGAAGCTATTTTGAATATTTCGTGGTCAAGGGATGATACAGTGACTGAAAGTATATTTTGCTTATATATTTTAGGCAAAATGGTGTGATTTGCGTCATATTAAGATGTCAAAACATGCTTTTAAATGATTTTTTAAACTCTTAAGTGATGAGATATTGACTGGAATTAATGATGCTCTTACACAAGACAATACCATACGTTAAAATTAAGATGAATTGAGCAATTGGTAGCCAACATTGACATAATAAAATTTACAACCGATTTAAGTCGAACGTATTCGGTAAAGGTGGCTGGCAATTTAGTTTAATATTGAACGGGTATTTGCAATATTTAATTGTGAATAATCATCAAGGGTTACCATCAACTAAGCAAAAAAAACCCGGTAAAAAGTGGAAGTGTTCCTTTCATTGACTTCTGTTTTGAATTTCCTGGAATTAAATAGATATTTTGATAACAGAAAAATGCAGTAGGCTTACAGGTGCAACAGTGTATCTTGGTTTCAATTTATTGCACAATTCAGTTATTCGAGTACCTCGTCTTTCTTTATACATTACATGGGTCCAACTTATTGATACCAAAGAATTTTTATAAACATATCAAAAAAGTAACTAACCCCTTAAATAATGGCCATTATTCAACAAGGGACTATTGTTTTACAAATCTGTAAAATGCGTTGGAAGCAGAATTTATTTCTGCGCATTTTGACACCTCATTTGATACGATAGCCCTGAAAACAGTCAAACACCGGTCATTTTAATGTAGTGAAGTCCAGATTTGAAAGTTGCACTTACACACAAATGTTTACAATACAAAAACACTCAGATATCATTACACAGATTTCCTTCCATTACACTGAATACAAAATCAATACAATTTACTGCAACTTTCAAATCTTGGGTTACATTGATTTAAATGTACGCTGTGACGTCAATATTTAATCAATTGCTGCAAATAAGGTGTCAAAATGTGCAGAAATAAATTGTGCTTCCAACGCATTTTACAGATTTGTAATACAATCACCCATTTTTGAATAATGGTCATTATTTAAGGGGGGGTTAGTTGAGATGTTTATAACTAGATCTGTTACGCACATTGATGCGTGGCCAAAATTCGACGCGTGTCCGCCCCGGTTAAACATGAATATTATTATGTTAATAAACCAAATATGTAAGGCAATAATGTTCGCATCACGCACGTCGAAGTTCACTTTTTAATGTGCAAACTGTAGTCAGGATAACCGAACGACTGGTAAGCATATGTACTAAATGAGCTCAAATGTTAAGTTGTCTGAGAAGAAAATAGCGTCAAGAAATGTCACCAATTTGTACCCTTTCGGGCGAGAATACAGCTTAGGCCTATCAACATGGAATCATCAGTAGAATTATGTTCCTAACAATATTGGACTAACACCTAAGATATATTAATAGTACTTCAAAATATAATTATTCGAAAAACATATTTACCAAAATACCGTATGACGATCATTTGAACATTTATTTCCATATCTGTTATATTTTGAAGTGGTATTGATATATCTGAAATGTTAGTCCAATATTGTTAGGAACATAATTCTGCTGATTAGCCCCATGTTGACATTTGACAAAGTGACAATTTTTAATGACGTCATGTTCATAAACACGTGCGGATAATTAACAATAAATTACATAAACCCAAAATATGGAGGTTTCCAAAAGTATGCTACTTAGAAGGTTCAACGAATCAGAATACAATCCGGGAATCCAAATTGATGTAAATGAGTTGAACGAGGTTACGTGAAAATGCACAGTACGCCACTTTAAACGCTTAAGTTTATTGTTACTTTGGAAATCAGTCAATAAACTAAATCGAAATAAGACAAATAACTAGAACAAACAAACAATAGTATTTATTCCCATTTTTAATCAAACAGCGATGAAATGTGGGAAACATGCAACATACTCCAGCAACATGTCACCTTGCCAGCCAACATGCCTCGGCGATAGTCCTTTGGGATCGCTCGATAATTGTCCAGATGATAACAAAGAGGGCTGCAAATGTGACGATGGTTTTGTATTGAGTGGTGAAGATTGCGTGTCGCAAGACGAATGTGGATGTCAAGGTAATGACGGCAGTTACATCAAGGTACGTATCAAATATCATTCTGGGCGCACACCACTAAATAATCGCCCCATTGAAATACGTGAAAAAACGTTTCTCGTTTTTAGGCCTTTTCGGCACTTTCTGAGAAATTTAATGATAACCAGTCGATTGCAAATCGATGACAGTTTAACATATGTGTCAATGTATGGGTAGTCTTCCGTCTCGTTTTCCCGGTAGGAGCCACTGAACAGCGCCCTCACTGTTTTTGACATGCTCTCAAGAGTGCAAACCTGTTTCTGCCATTTTTTCATTCGCGGACCTATTTTTTTCGATAATTATAAAAATGCGACTTTTTTGATGACTCAAATTCATGCAGAGGCTTTACACTTTCATTTAAGCTATAATTCGCTACTCTGTCTGATAATTAGTCCAAACAGCAGCCCATAATACCGCAAAAACTTTCCGTATTTTACCGGAACTTAGTAGGGTTGCACAAATGGCGCATTGATTTAGTGGTGTGCTCCCTTCTTAGTCAGTGGGCACACTGTGTGGTCAGTGGGAGTGGTCTAGTTCGTAGACACATAATCTGATTGAACAATCGCATGATTTCGGGTGCCGACTACCAGGCCGTAGACGGCCCCACGTCATCATGAGTGTTGATAACGCGTAACCGGGCGCGTAATGCCTCCAGCATAATTTCCTGCCGCTTGCCGCTGCGGCAAGCGGCAGGGCGTTTCAACCAATGACAAGCCTTGATTGTGTCCGTTTGTCAGCAATGCGAGTGCGCCACGCCGCTCAGCGGCAAGCGGCAGGGTAGTATGAAACCAGCTTCACACGCTTGTAGAGGTGCGAGTATGTATCGCGTTGTATGCGTAAACTAGTGCGGAACACGCGCACTCGCTAGCAGTACTCGCAACAAAACACGTGAAGTTGTAAACGAGTTTCGTTCATTTTATAACAAGGGGAGTTTTTATGACGGTAACTTAGTTTTTGCTTAAAATATTTTACAATTGAAGAGCTTTTGACTTTTTGAGAAAAACAGCTTTTTTCAATTGTGCAAGTATGGCTTGTTCGATTTGATTCAATTTGGGTTCGGATAAAGTGTTGATGAATAGAAACTAAAAGAATAGGTTTGGTACAATTTTCAAACCTTCCTATTTATTTTATTATTTCTTTAATATTGCACCTTTTGTGGATGTAAGGGCTTTTGCAACAAAATAAATTTACCCCTTTTCTAGAAACCACCTTTGCAATTAAATTAGAGCCCATTTGTTTGCACTACTTTAAGTAACTTGACTAATGCTTTCAAAAAAAAAAAAAAACATTGAAATATTACATTTACTTTTTTAATTATGAATTTTTAATTAAATCCGGGAAAATGACATTTTTGAGCATTTCAGAAGCTACAGCTTTCGTTAATTACAATGATTTTTTTCAAACATAGTGACCCCAAAACAATTCCTTTTTATTTTAATAGTTGAAGAACATTCAAGGCTATTATTACACATCAAAAAATTATTTTCCTGAAATGTTATGTTAATTTTAAGTTCAGAATCCGGAAATTCCCTAAGATTTACCAAACGGGAAATGTACCATATTTCCAAAAGGGAAGGTGGTATGAAGGTCAAACCACCACCAAAATGTCATGTCAATAACTCAATTTCGGCCAAAAGTGGATGTAAGGGGTTTTGAAACAAAGCTCTTCAATTATTAAAATGATATTTAACTGACTAGAATGAGAATAAACGATATGCATTTTTATCGTAGTGTATACTGGCTGCGCCGGCATCCACTACTTAAAATATTGGACCTGCCTGTCGTCTATCACTTGGTATAGGATAGTAAAAACAAAAATTCCTATCGTTTATTCTCTAATTAGACAGACATTTAGCAGGGATGGTATTTAAAAGGGCATTTCGCGATCCACAGCCTCATCCCCCACCTTTCTCAAAAACAGTTGAGATTTTTATACCACTGGATACCTCTGGCTACATAATGTTTATGTCCCAAAATTTTCTTGCAGATTAGTTCGTTTAGCAAAAATATTGTCAATTTTCGTTCTGGTATACCAACAGTGGCCTATGGGGCAGTGTAATACACATAATCATGCATAACTCGCAAACACAAAATCGGAATCATTAGACATTTTGGGAATAAGCTTTTTCGTGGATATCTACGGAAAATGCCATATAAAGAGGATGCTAAGATCACAAAATCCTCGTTTAAATGTACGTATATGATTCGACAGGTACGTCAAGGAGGCAGATGATATATAGGCTGTAGACCTAATATGTCATCGAAAATATCACTTAGAGAATAAACGATAGGAAATTTTGTTTTTACTATCCTCTACCGTGTGATAGACGACAGGCAGGTCCAATATTTTGAGTAGTGGATGCCGGCGACTACGATAAAAATATTGGATCATGCGATTGTCCAATCAGATTATGTGTCTACAAACTAGACCACTCCCATTGATTAAGAATATTTGATTATTCTAGTATTTTAAAGACAGATGATTGTCCATTATGTGGGCCGCCTAGATATGCTTTGCTATGTTGGGTATACCAAAATAGAGAGGGCTCGAAAACACAAGACCTTAGGGAGCGATCGTTATTTATGGCAGGGGGGAATGGGTAAATTTAGGGGGAACCTGAAATTTTTTGTGGTCTTGAGGGGGAACCTGAAATTTTAGTTGAACCAGGAGGGGGATTGTTAAATTTTAAATGGAGAAAATTGGGAAAACAAGGGGGAACGCGAAAATTTTGAGCGGACGAGAGGGGGGAACGCGAAATTTTTGTCGATATTTTTGCCAAAACACCCATTCCCCCCCCTGCCGTAAATAACGATCGGTCCCTTACGTCCATTGAGGAAAAGGCGATTAACTATTTGGTCAAAAAAATATAACTGCATGATGAAAGCTGGTTGTATGCTATTCTTAAACACGAGAGAATGTTCCTGCAATCTTATTGGTTCTTCGCCGTGTGATATGACACGAGATAACACGGTTCAGCGCGTGCGAGTCGACGTATAATACACACTATTTGAACCAATCGGAAACGCATAACAATAATCGATTGTACGCCATAGGTAATTTCTTTATAAAATTATTTAATTAGATTAAAATTTGGCATAATTTTGATATTTTTTTATTATTTGAATTGAGTTAAGTGTTTAAGAATGATAATAAACGTATTGTTTTTAGCCGCTGTCGTGCATCTTTCACCCCATATAACACGGGAGACGTGTGTAGAACAACGAGGCGATATGAAACATATGAGACGATAGATGCACGACAGTGGCTAAAACAATTTTCTAACTAAAATGCATGTCAGGAGACGTGGCGATGTGATACTGGAAAGAGAATTTAATTCTGCAAATAATGAAATTTTGAAAAAATTAATTAGGCCGAACTAGGGACAACTAACAACGTTTATGTCACAATTGGTGAAATCTTGTTAACGTAACACTTCTTCATAACGCCCTCATTGACAAGAATCGTAACCAAATTTTTACCTGTGATGTAAATTAAGATGAACTTTAATGACATTTTAAACATACATTAAAAACATACCTTGTTCTTTTTCAATGTGGTTTTATAGCAAGGCGAGGAATACGTTGGAGAGAGCTGTAAACAATGTACCTGCTCGGAAAAGCGTATACTGAAATGTGTCAAATGCCCCGGCGGGAAATGTAGATTTGTTAAAGGAGTCCGCAAATGTCTTAAAAGTAAGTGCATAAGTTGTAGGCGGTTGCCATAACATATTATACAAATATTGACTGCTATGAGGGGCATGGTTAAAATTATAGGCCCAAGGTCATCTCAAAACCATGCTATGACCCGAGGCGCAGCCGAGGGTCATAGCATGGTTTTGAGATCACCGCGGGCCTATTATGTTAACCATGATCCGAATAAAGCAGTCAATATTTGTTTTATATACCGCATTAATATAGATTTTTGTAATCTGATTGGTTAAAAGACCTATTTTATTGTTCATAGGCTAATGGTAAAATTTACAAAGAAAGTTTTTTCGTTATGAACCGATCGCGTCACCGCAACTGACAGGCAGCGCGTTGGCGCCGCGTGCGTAATGCGAACACGCCATCGCGCGCGTAGCGTTTGATCGGGACGCAGGTGAAAATGACTATGCCCGGGGAATAGTCTTTTTAAAAGACTATTGCCCGGGGAATAGTTCAGTTTTTACGTAATTCTTAAAAAGGAGGGCATAGCTAATTCAATGACTGCACTTTTAACCAATCAGATGACAGGAATCTATGAGGTATATAAATCAGAATATACTAATTCCCATCTCATGCCTCCGTATCTGTTTGATCTTTGTGAAAAGTATAGATAATTCGCCCTTGCACGATTCCACCATGAGCAGGGTCAGCCTCGACATGGCATTAGCACCAATGTATTTCTATCATTATTCGGATTCAGGAAAAGTATAGTTTAACCTATCTTCAATGTATAGTTCTTAAATTATAGGCATAGAGGTTAAATGTCAAATTGTTGGCTCTAGATGGATAACACAAATCATACATCATGTACATGCTCCGATTTTGATCGAAATGGTCTCAAATTGTTCCGTTTGAAACATCATTTTATTCAAAGAATAGTTTGCCATATCTCAAGTGTTTTTAAATAATGTCCGTTAGCCTGCCTACTATGTTGCTTGTAGTATACGTCATGATACTTTCCTTATTTCTTTGAAATCTTCAATTCACATTTCAGAGCCCGAAGTGCAAGAAGAATCCTCAGAAGAAAAGGAACCGACAGAGAATCCCTCAGGTAATTATATATCACGGACATATAACTGTCTTATTTAGATTATTTACTATTACATGATTTAAGAAAAAGGTGATCTTTTGTTCATTTTACATAATTTATCACGTTCGATTCTGTCCAAATTCTGTAAGAGCCTCTTTTAAAAGCGTGAATGCATGTACTGCCAAGTCCATATTTAGCATTTCTAGATATGCATCAGATTACAAATAAACTGAATTAATAAAATAAAATTCACCTATAGGGATGTCTTTCCCATTCCATTAACAGAGCCACAATCCTATTGATTTCAAGGACAAATGAAGCTGGCACTCTCTCACTGTGTCTATAGAATTGACAGCCAAAGACCACACAAAGTAACATTCATACAATACACACAAGAGCTTATGATTGGTAAAAACCGCCATTTGAGATAAATTTGTTCATATCTATAATTGGAAATAGAAAAGCATGTGGCAGCGTTAAAAAATTTCTGGTATTTATTCCTAGCTACAGGTCTAATGAAAAATACTATGCATGTATGGTAAAGGTGGTGCAATATGGTAATGTTGAAAGAATAATTTATGGTTATGTCATGTCGGCGCTTTGAACTTCCAATCGGCGCTTTGAAAACAGAAACTGACCAAAAAAAAATCGAATTAGTAACGTTAAGGAGGATAATGAGCATACGCAGATCATAAAAATGAGTCATTTCAGATGATGAATGGCAACGCTGCATTCGTAGTGTGAATGAACATGGTGGTGTGCTTAGCCTGAGTCGCCCTGCCTATCTCGAACAAAATCACCATGAGTGGCTGTTGAAGACTAGTGGATTCGCCCTACTATCACGTCAATTTTTGACACGAAGATATAGGGGTGATGACGCTGTGCGATAACAATTAAGTCGACTGTGTTAGTCGAAAGTCGCGACTACCGCTAATATAATCGCGACTACGACCATAATAGTGTAATCACTTGTAAAATTGCATCCCGAATTTGTCACTCTTCCCCATAACATTGAGAACCCCTTTCTCCGGACGATAACCCACGAAGATGTTTCTAATTTAATTCCTTTATTTCAAACCTCAAGAAAAATCAGAAAAATTACGAAATAAAACCATCAGAGGGACCCAAATATATTTATGATAAGAAATGATACTGTCGATTGTCCAATATTGCTTTTCATATCAGAGTAGATATTGCATACACTTCCTTGCCTGACATTACTCTTTGAAGGTGTGAATACATGTGCTGACAGTCCTGACACATCCATATTGTAGAATTTCTAGTTATAAGCATAGAGACATTTGCTTAAAAGGTTACCTATTTTAGAGTCTTGGTTTAGTAGCGACGTAGCTTGCGACACCATCACGGCGAGCCGCGGCGTCTTCATTCAGAGTAATGACGCCGTGATGGTGTCGCTAGCTAGTAACGGCGTCTTCATTCAGAGTAATGACGCCGCGGTGGTGTCGCAAGCTAGTCGCTGCTAACCAAGACTCTGAAAAAAGGTAACTTTTTAAGCAAATGTCAAGAATGACAGAGTCCAATATCAGTATCCACGCTACTATGATGAGCTTAAAGCTTTAACTAAGAGAAGAGAATTATAAGAGCTGAAGCGGTGAGACTTTACGTGGTGGTTAGATAACGCCGAAAATAAGCTTTTTCTTCAAAAAAGGAGGTTTCTTGGGCTACACTGGTCAGCAATTTCTTGTGAACTGTGCTGAAGTACTTTTGAATGTGATATCCAAATTTTTGTTTATTCCCATTCTGTGCTCTGTTTTAAAAAATCATTGTTAGGCCTATACAATTCTCAGAATTACACCGATACCTACAAAATGCATCCAGTGGCGGCACTAGGGGGAACAAGGAATGAATTTCCCCCAATATATTTCTTTCCCCCAGTCCCCCCACTTTTAAGCCAAAACCTCACAAATTCGGCGTGAATTTTGTGCAAAATTAGATGATATTACCCCTCTGAAATTATCTTTGCTCTCCCCCCATGCACCACCCTCCAAAATGAATCCTGGCGCCGCCACTGAATGCATCATATCTTCAAATGTATACATGGTATAAAAAACAATCAACTGAGTGTTCTTTTAAAGCCTGTTTTAAAATCTGTACATATATAATAATGTCAAACCATGATTTTACACTATACAGACAGTAACTAGTTTTTTTATTTCCCAATCAGCTGGTACTGAAATTGCATTGATGAAAGGAAAGGCAGAGCAGAGCAGTCTCGCTCATGGTGGAAAACCGGATAGGGCTATTGATGGCAAGACTGATGGAGAATGGGGCAAAAATTCTTGCACTCATACAAGTGAGTATGGCAGGCGATTATTCTTCAATACACTTTAAAACAATGGCATAAATGCATTTTTACTCTGCTTAATTTTGAAACTCATAAAAGATTCTTAAAAAGTTTTCTACACGAGCCTTAAAATAGTACAAATTAATGTGCACATTTGGAAATTCTCAGTTCACCCAAATCAATGAAGCACAAATATGATTTAGTAGAAAAAGGATAAGCTACTGTATTCTATTTAATGTGGTTTCATTACACCAAGGTTATACTATAGACGAATCTAATTTCACGCATTCAAACCTACAATTACTAGAACTTTGAAGAGGGCAGTCCAAAGAAATTTTGTTCAGTATCCTTCAGGCAAGTCAGAAACATTTTCAAAAAAAATTGTTAAAACGATCTGGTCACGGAACGTTAGCGCTGTCACTCTACTAAATACACGATGTATGACGTAGTGATATTATAAATTATATACCTCATATATAGATTCCTGTCATCTGATTGGTTGAAAGTGCAGTCATTGAATTAACTATGCCCGCAAAATGAACTATGGACCGGTCCATGGAAATGAACTATGGACCGGTCACGTGCGTTACGATCAAACTGCGAGTTTTTCCCAGCGTAAAATGATATTACGCACGCGTTAATTTTTCACGCGCTATAATTACGCAGAAATCGCAGATTGTAATCTGTGTGTCGTTCGCATTGAAACTATTAATTTCTCTTCCCAAAATCGATGCTTTTAACCAAACAGATGACAAGAATCTTAAGATTTGGTATATAAAACAAATATTGACTGCTTTTTGTTCGGGGCATGGTTAAAATTATAGGCCCAAGGTGATCTCAAAACCATGACTATGCCCTCGGCTACGCCTCGGGGCATAGTCATGGTTTTGAGATCACCTTGGGCTATAATTTAACCATGCCCCGAACATAAAAGCAGTCAATATTTGTATACTATATCATATATAATTGGGTAAACAGAAGCATCGCAAATAATTAGAAAAGTGTGTTCCCCTGATATACTTAAATGTTTCTTCATTTAAGGCCAAGTTCACTGTACTTTTATGGCTGCATATTATTTTGAATAATGATGATCATTTTGATCTTTATCACCCGACAGAATCCGAAAAGGGTGCTTGGTGGTCGGTAGACATGGGTAAAGCTAAATGTGTTGGAAAAGTGGTGATTTACAATAGAAAGGATTGCTGCAGTGAGTACAAAATTATTTCAATTATTTCTTTTATTATGGACTTTTATGGTACACTGATTTCATTCCGGATGTTCTTTCAATGAAATACATGACTCGGTGGTGTCTTAGTAGTGACAAATATCAAATAACGACCACAAAACGGGACGCAATGAATAATCATAAAGAATATATTATATTTTATTATTATTAATATATTATTATTATTATTATTATTATTATTATTATTATTATTATTATTATTATCACTTACCACTATAATAACTATTTATGCGAAGTTAATGCAAAAATTAACACGCAAAGAAGACTATGTCTACTGCGCATACTTATTGCACTGGTGCTAAAAATGCAATATATGCGCAATTGTAATAATATAGGAAATAAGTTTCGCAATTTATGCAATTTTACGCCAAAAAATGTTGCATATTAAGCTGAGAATATGTTGCATCATTAGTGTTATCATTATTATTATTATTTTTATTATCATTATTATTATTATTATTATTATTATTATTATTATTATTATTATTATCATTAGTAGTAATACTAGTAGTAGTAGTATGATTATCATCATCATCATCATCATCATCATTTTTAATATATATATATATATATATTTTTCAATACCCATACAGAGGAACGTCTTAAAGGAGCCCGTATCCACGTGGGATCAGACAAAAATAGAAATAATCCAGTTTGTGGAATAATTAAGGCCAAAGACATAAAAAACAAATCGGTTTTGGAAGTATCCTGCAACCTCAAAGGTCGATACTTGAGTGTTAGCTTGCCTGGAAAAGATTATCTTACATTGTGCGAGGTTAAAGCTTTTGCCGGGGACTGTGATGGAGGTAAATAATGAGAAGACGCCATCATCGATGCGCACTTCGTTACCATGGTAGATGGCTCATTTAAGACAGAACATCTGTGCCCGTGGAACTATCCACGTGCGCAATGACTATGTGCGCATCTGTGAAGGCGTCCTTTGAACATGATTCTGAGATTACCAAAATTTGAAATCCTTCGAACATTGCAATTGTTAAATATACAGGTTTTTTTATTCATGGTTTTGTAAATTGTAAACTATTTATATTATTGTCTTTGTTCTTTATAAAATAATTAAATCAAAGTTTTCATTTCCATGGGTTTTGTGATTCTTGAGTTAAAGAAAATAACATAATAATGGGAGTTTTGCCTTCCCCGATAAAAATCATGGACATTATGGCAGAAAATTACATCCCTTATATGCTTTAAAGAATATAACAGACAGAATTCATATATATAGAACCCAACGTACGGCTAGGAGATTTCAGGGATACAAAGGAAGAATATGGGTTCCTATTAAATTGACGCCCATAGGAAAAACATTCTGTATACAAACCAATAAGGCATCACTATTAAAGTCTGCTTACACGTTAAACTTAATGATATAATACGGACCAATATCATGAATACCAACAACATTTATGTGGACGAAAACGCAAATATTTTCCTTATTTATGCTTTTGTGAGAACACAATCACAATTAAGTCGACTGTGTTAGTCAAAAGTCGCGACTACCGATAATATAATCGCGACAACGGCTATATATGTCGTGTAATCATTTGTAGTGAAAATTTAAATGCATCCCGAATCTGCCACTCATCCCCGTACCCGCCTTACCATTAAGAATCTTTTACCCCGGAGGCTACTACGCAAAAAGTTTCTAATTTCCCTTATTTCTTTCAAATCTCAAGAAAAATCAGAAGAATTGCCTACACTTCCTTGACTGACATTACTCTTTGACAAGGGCGTTATTATACTTTGACAAGGGCGTCAATCCGAAGTTGATGTTGATCGTGTGTGTGTGTGTGGGGGGGGGGCACAAGGTGTGTGAAATGATTTGTGAAAGAAGCCTAATTTACACTACACAGACAGTAACTAGTTTATTATTTCCCAATCAGCTGGTACTGAAATTGCATTGATGAAAGGAAAGGCAGAGCAGAGCAGTCTCGCTCATGGTGGAATAGTCTTTTTAGCCCGGGGAATAGTTCAGTTTTTACGTAATTCTTAAAAAGGAGGGCATAGCTAATTCAATGACTGCACTTTTAACCAATCAGATGACAGGAATCTATGAGGTATATAAATCAGAATATACTAATTCCCATCTCATGCCTCCGTATCTGTTTGATCTTTGTGAAAAGTATAGATAATTCGCCCTTGCACGATTCCACCATGAGCAAGGTCAGCCTCGACATGGCATTAGCACCAATGTATTTCTATCATTATTCGGATTCAGGAAAAGTATAGTTTAACCTATCTTCAATGTATAGTTCTTAAGTTATAGGCATAGAGGTTAAATGTCAAATTGTTGGCTCTAGATGGATAACACAAATCATACATCATGTACATGCTCCGATTTTGATCGAAATGGTCTCAAATTGTTCCGTTTGAAACATCATTTTATTCAAAGAATAGTTTGCCATATCTCAAGTGTTTTTAAATAATGTGCGTTAGCCTGCCTACTATGTTGCTTGTAGTATACGTCATGATACTTTCCTTATTTCTTTGAAATCTTCAATTCACATTTCAGAGCCCGAAGTGCAAGAAGAATCCTCAGAAGAAAAGGAACCGACAGAGAATCCCTCAGGTAATTATATATCACGGACATAAATTATAACTGTCTTATTTAGATTATTTACTATTACATGATTTAAGAAGAAGGTGATCTTTTGTTCATTTTACATAATTTATCACGTTCGATTCTGTCCAAATTCTGTAAGAGCCTCTTTTAAAAGTGTGAATGCATGTACTGCCAAGTCCATATTTAGCATTTCTAGATATGCATCAGATTACAAACAAACTGAATTAATAAAATAAAATTCACCTATAGGGATGTCTTTCCCATTCCATTAACAGAGCCACAATCCTATTGATTTCAAGGACAAATGAAGCTGGCACTCTCTCACTGTGTCTATAGAATTGACAGCCAAAGACCACACAAAGTAACATTCATACAATACACACAAGAGCTTATGATTGGTAAAAACCGCCATTTGAGATAAATTTGTTCATAGCTATAATTGGAAATAGAAAAGCATGTTGCAGCGTTAAAAAAATTCTGGTATTTATTCCTAGCTACAGGTCTAATGAAAAATACTATGCATGTATGGTAAAGGTGGTGCAATATGGTAATGTTGAAAGAATAATTTATGGTTATGTCATGTCGGCGCTTTGAACTTCCAATCGGCGCTTTGAAAACAGAAACTGACCAAAAAAAAATCGAATTAGTAACGTTAAGGAGGATAATGAGCATACGCAGATCATAAAAAATGAGTCATTTCAGATGATGAATGGCAACGCTGCATTCGTAGTGTGAATGAACATGGTGGTGTGCTTAGCCTGAGTCGCCCTGCCTATCTCGAACAAAATCACCATGCGTGGCTGTTGAAGACTAGTGGATTCGCCCTACTATCACGTCAATTTTTGACACGAAGATATAGGGGTGATGACGCTGTGCGATAACAATTAAGTCGACTGTGTTAGTCGAAAGTCGCGACTACCGCTAATATAATCGCGACTACGACCATATGTAGTGTAATCACTTGTAAAATTGCATCCCGAATTTGTCACTCATCCCTATAACATTAAGAACCCCTTTCTCCGGATGATAACCCACGAAGATGTTTCCAATTTAATTCCTTTATTTCAAACCTCAAGAAAAATCAGAAAAATTACGAAATAAAACCATCAGAGGGACCCAAATATATTTATGATAAGAAATGATACTGTCGATTGTCCAATATTGCTTTTCATATCAGAGTAGATATTGCATACACTTCCTTGCCTGACATTACTCTTTGAAGGTGTGAATACATGTGCTGACACATCCATATTGTAGAATTTCTAGTTATAAGCATAGAGACATTTGCTTAAAAGGTTACCTATTTCAGAGTCTTGGTTTAGTAGCGACGTAGCTCGGCTTGCGACACCATCACGGCGAGCCGCGGCGTCTTCATTCAGAGTAATGATAACGCCGTGATGGTGTCGCTAGCTAGTAACGGCGTCTTCATTCAGAGTAATGACGCCGCGATGGTGTCGCAAGCTAGTCGCTGCTAACCAAGACTCTGAAAAAAGGTAACTTTTTAAGCAAATGTCAAGAATGACAGAGTCCAATATCAGTATCCACGCTACTATGATGAGCTTAAAGCTTTAACTAAGAGAAGAGAATTATAAGAGCTGAAGCGGTGAGACTTTACGTGGTGGTTAGATAACGCCGAAAATAAGCTTCTTCTTCAAAAAAGGAGGTTTCTTGGGCTGCACTGGTCAGCAATTTCTTGTGAACTGTGCTGAAGTACTTTTGAATGTGATATCCAAATTTTTGTTTATTCCCATTCTGTGCTCTGTTTAAAAAAATCATTGTTAGGCCTATACAATTCTCAGAATTACACCGATACCTACAAAATGCATCCAGTGGCGGCACTAGGGGAACAAGGAATGCATTTCCCCAATATATTTCTTTCCCCAGTCCCCCACTTTTAAGCCAAAACCTCACAATTCGGCGTGAATTTTGTGCAAAATTAATTAGATGATATTACCCCTCTGAAATTATCTTTGCCCTCCCCCCATGCACCACCCTCCAAAATGAATCCTGGCGCCGCCACTGAATGCATCATATCTTCAAATGTATACATGGTATAAAAAACAATCAACTGAGTGTTCTTTTAAAGCCTGTTTTAAAATCTGTACATATATTATAATGTCAAACCATGATTTGTGAAAGAGGCCTAATTTACACTATACAGACAGTAACTAGTTTTTTTATTTCCCAATCAGCTGGTACTGAAATTGCATTGATGAAAGGAAAGGCAGAGCAGAGCAGTCTCGCTCATGGTGGAAAACCGGATAGGGCTATTGATGGCAAGACTGATGGAGAATGGGGCAAAATTCTTGCACTCATACAAGTGAGTATGGCAGGCGATTATTCTTCAATACACTTTAAAACAATGGCATAAATGCATTTTTACTCTGCTTAATTTTGAAATTCATAAAAGATTCTTAAAAAGTTTTCTACACGAGCCTTAAAATAGTACAAATTAATGTGCACATTTGGAAATTCTCAGTTCACCCAAGCCAAGGTTATACAAGGAATGCATAACATCCTTGATCTTCAACTTTTTAGATGAAACGATTCAATTTCCTAATATTCACATTACATCCTTTATCTTCAAGTTTTTATAGAATATCAATGTCAAATCTCATCCGCCACATCTTTGATCTTCATCTTTTTATATGAAACGAATCAATTTCCTAATATTCACATTACATCCTTGATCTTCGAGTTTTGATAGAACAAATCTCCTTCGCCACATCCTTGATCTTCATGTTTTAGATGAAACGATTCAATTTCCTAATATTCACATTACATCCTTGATCTTCGAGTTTTTATAGAACATCAATGTCAAATCTCATCCGCCACATCTTATTATAAACTATATCATATATAATTGGGTAAACAGAAGCATCGCAAATAATTAGAAAAGTGTGTTCCCCTGATATACTTAAATGTTTCTTCATTTAAGGTCTAGTTCACTGTACTTTTATGGCTGCATATTATTTTGAATAATGATGATCATTTTGATCTTTATCACCCGACAGAATCCGAAAAGGGTGCTTGGTGGTCGGTAGACATGGGTAAAGCTAAATGTGTTGGAAAAGTGGTGATTTACAATAGAAAGGATTGCTGCAGTGAGTACAAAATTATTTCAATTATTTCTTTTACATGGACTTTTATGGTACACTGATTTCATTCCGGATGTTCTTTCAATGAAATACATGACTCGGTGGTGTCTTAGTAGTGACAAATATCAAATAACGACCACAAAACGGGACGCAATGAATAATCATAAAGAATATATTATATTTTATTATTATTAATATATTATTATTATTATTATTATTATTATTATCACTTACCACTATAATAACTATTAATGCGAAGTTAATGCAAAAATTAACACGCAAAGAAGACTATGTCTACTGCGCATACTTATTGCACTGGTGCTAAAAAATGCAATAATATATGCGCAATAATTGTAATAATATAGGAAATAAGTTTCGCAATTTATGCAATTTCACGCCAAAAAATTATGCATATTAAGCTGAGAATATGTGGCATCATTAGTGTTATTATTATAATTATTATTATTATTATTATTATTATTATTAGTAGTAGTAGTAGTAGTAGTAGTAGTAGTAGTAGTAGTAGTAGTAGTATGATTATCATCATCATCATCATCATCATCATCATCATCATCATCATTTTTAATATATATATATATATTTTTTTTTTCAATACCCCTACAGAGGAACGTCTTAAAGGAGCCCGTATCCACGTGGGATCAGACAAAAATAGAAATAATCCAGTTTGTGGAATAATTAAGGCCAAAGACATAAAAAACAAATCGGTTTTGGAAGTATCCTGCAACCTCAAAGGTCGATACTTGAGTGTTAGCTTGCCTGGAAAAGATTATCTTACATTGTGCGAGGTTAAAGCTTTTGCCGGGGACTGTGATGGAGGTAAATAATGAGAAGACGCCATCATCGATGCGCACTTCGTTACCATGGTAGATGGCTCATTTAAGACAGAACATCTGTGCACGTGGAACTATGTTCGCATCTGTGAAGACATCTTTTGAACATGATTCTGGGATTACCAAAATTTGAAATCCCTCGAACATTGCAATTGTTAAATATAAAGGTTTTTTTATTCATGATTTTGTAAATTGTAAACTATTTATATTATTGTCTTTGTTCTTTATAAAATAATTAAATTAAAGTTTTCATTTCCATGGGTTTTGGGATTCTTGAATTAAAGAAAATAACATAATAAAAAAAGTTTTGGGAGTTTTGCCTTCCCCAATAAAAATCATGGACATGTGGCACAAAATTATACCCCTTATATGCTTTACAGAATATACCATATAGAATTCAGAACCCATTGTAAAAAATACGCACGGCTAAGAGATTTTAGGGATACGACGGAAGAATAGGGCTTCCTATTGAATTGACACCCCTTGGAATTACATTCTGTGTGCAAACCAATAAGGCATCACTTTTAAAGTCTGCTTATACGTTCTTAATGATATAATACAGAACAATATTATGAATACTAACAACATTAATTCGACTGTGTTAGTCGAAAGTCGCGACTACCGCTAATATAATCGCGACTACGGCTATATGTTGTGTAATCACTTGTAGTGAAAATTTAAATGCATCCCGAATCTGCCACCCATCCCCGTACCCACCTTACCATTAAGAACCCCTTCCACCGGATAGCCCACAAAGAGGTTTCTAATTTAATTACCTTTTTTTTTTTTCTTCTTACCAGTAGACGAAACGAAACCTCCAAAGGAACCCAAAGGTAATTATGATAAGAAATAATACTGTCGTTTTAGTCTATTGTCCACTAAGTATGTTTTTTTATTGCCCACACTTCCTTGCCTGACATTACTCTTTGACATGGGCGTCATTACTCTTTGACAAAGGAGTCATTACTCTTTGACAAGGGCGTCAATCCGAAGTTGATCATGTGGGGGGGCACAAGGTGTGTGAAATATGACCAAGAATTTAGGCTTTCGTACTTGCGCGACGCAGGGGTGTCTGATGGGGGGATGTGGAGGCATTTGGTGGACACTTTTTACGCTATCATTGTGTACAATATTAGTTGGAAAAATTTAAAAAATGTTCAATATCAAGGCTCTTTTAATCATGTCATAAAATAGCCAAGCATTGTGCCTACTTAAGTCGGCGCCTGTTTTTGTCCATTCAGGAATACCATTGTTACTATATACAAGGCTAAAAGGATAACCTGAATGGAACTACACGTGAATTATAATAACGTGTAGGGGTGTGGTCTTCACTACGATTGGCTGGCTTGTTTACAAGACCGGCCATGGAAGCCACACTTGATAAAGTTGCACTGCACATTCGGCGTTGACGATACAGCAGCTCTGTACTTGTAGAGCTGCAGTTAGTATATACTAGAATGTGCTTTTAAGTTCAAGCTTGAGCTTTGATATCATGCTAACATGAGTTCATTAATTTTGTTTTCATGTTAATATCCTAACACGAGAGCTCCGAAATTGATACTCGTGCTTAAGGACAGGAAGGTAATTTTGAGCAATCATCACACAAAAGACCAGAAATGAATACTCGTGCTGAAATTTTCATAGATCGATCCACGTTCGTTATCTATGCTTTCTTGTATGCTTTTATATGATATACCATATAGGCCTATATTATATAAGAAAAACGATATAATTCAACTATAGATATTCTTCAACTAAGGCATGTTACTAGTTTAGGATGTACTGCTATGAATATGTAAAGTAGTAAGCCTATAGAGTGTCTGGAATTAATCAATATTGCGGCGCAAAATGACATTGTCATGGTGCTGTAGTAATTCGGGAGAGCTTTAGTAAAAGCTAACCGATACATAATTCGACACATCGAATTTATTTTCAAAATCTAAACATGGGTCAGTTTTAGAACCATTCTAGACCTTCACAGTGCAACTGATGACGGAGTTTAACTCCAGAAACATGATTTTGTATATAAGCCTGCATACAGCTTGCAAAACACGTCTTGCTAGCTGTATCTTTAGTAACGGATTTGGCTTGAAAGTAGTCTCTTTTGCTATCATGCCTAGTTGAATGCTTGCATTACACAGTAAAATGTGATGTTTTTTGATCTAATTTGACTTTATGACATCGTCATGAAAAAGTGGAAGGCATTATTTCTTTCGTTCACTCTGTATTCCATTCCTTGCTATGTTCTCTTCATCATGTTTAAGTTTGATTAGTGTGCAATACTAAATCTGGTCGTTATGAAAGACAAACCAAGGGATGCTCTGAGTAGAAAGTAACAAAATTTTGCATTTTTACACACAAATATGTCCGTCATTGAAGCCCATACAAGTTTGAAATGATTGTAACTTCCAAACGAAAGAAGCTATAAGGTTCGTTCAAGTTGTATTCTCTGTGTTATATTATCAGCTGTTTTGGTTCTGAAAATAATAGTGTGATTAGTTAAAAAATGTAGCCGTTATGAAAGAGAAACAATGCTCACCCTAAAAAGGTGCCCAGGACAGAGTAGGGAATAACCAATAACGGTTACAATACATTAACAATAGGATTTATTGATCTGGAACGATGCATGCACAACACATAGAGCTACATAGATATAGTGTGAACATGATAAGAAATTCATTTTATGAGACTATCTGGCCTAAACTTTTCCATATATTTGGTAGATAATGGGACATAGTAAAGCTTATTGCCGATATGAGTGGGTTTCGTTTGAGAATCTGTTCATGCGCAGAGTAGCATAACTTAATGCATTTGCAAGGCTCCAAAGAGCAGGCAAAAGAGACTTCTAGTACAATAATCATTATCATAAAATATAGTACCAAGTGCAGGTACATAATTTATGAAAGTATACATGCTTTCAAATCTGAAAGACAATTATAGGAACTCCATTAATTGCAAGTCTTTGCTATCCCAGCAAACCCAAAACGTTTTCGACATCATTCGCAAAAGGTTATAAAAGGTTGTCAGAAAACGTTTAAATGTCGGGTTATATAAAGGGTATATTAAGAGTATAAAACGTAACCTTAAAAACATTTTTGATAATCTACTGTCAGCAAATAAAAATGTTTTACAGAAAACGTTTAAATGTCGGGTTATATAAAGGGTATAAAACGTTTTAATAACATTCCAAAAACATTCCTTGATACAAAACATTCTAAACAGAATGTTATTTTGGGGTTGAAAAAATATTTTTCGAAAAATGTTTGCCCAAAATATTTTCAATAAACGTTTTAAAAACGTTTTCATGACCTTTATATAACCCGACATTTAAATGTTATTAAAAGGTTTTGAAAAAAACAAACATTTTGCTGGGTTCAAATATTTTAACATGTTATTTAAGTATTCACACAATATTTGGCAAAAATGTTTGCAAAAATAGTTTACAATAACATTTTTTGAAAACATTTAAAAATATTGTTGTAGTGTGTCTTTATACAAAACGTTTTAAAACGTTATCATGACCTTTATATAACCCGACATTTTAATGTTATTAAAACGTTTTTACCTAAACCAACAGCCAAAATATAACTTATTTAAAACGTTTTTGTGTTTGCTGGGATGTTAATACGCTTACTATTCAGAACGCCACATTTAAAGCCAATAAGACATAAAACACTGATCTCTCAAAAGGTTGATTCGATTAATCAATATTGTTATACCATGTACACGGTGTAGTGAACAGATCAGATGGTGTATAACATGTCTAGATTTTTACAGCATGATTCAATATTTGAATAAAAATGAGGCTCTAAATTGTTCCATAGTTTCTGGATATTTATGTCTTTTTCGGATATATTATTTTCATCGCCTAATGAGATGCAGGTTCTGTCCAGGACCCGCTCTTTTTTAAAATTTGACAGAAAGTGTGATGCAGGGGCGTAGAAAGCGTGGGTGTGTGTGTGTGGGGGGGGGGAGGACAGGGTGGACGAAGTCCATGGGCCCCTGAAAATTAAATAAGGGCTGATAATGGAGAGCAGGGCCCGGATTTACCATTGGGCTAGATGGGCCCGGGTCCAGGCCCCCCCAATTGCCCTATGTATCTTTCTTTAATCCCAATAACAGCATGTTTTTTGGCCACCATTGGGCAAAATTGTAAAAATTTTCGCGCTTTGCGCGCATTCAGATAGCAAAATGTATGTTGATCTGGGGCTAAAATAGTCATTTTTCCCGTGCTTTGCGCACAAATGTCCTAGTTACATCGAAATGAATTATGTTGGTTCCCTCTATATTAATATTATACGTAAACCAAAACTTGGCCACTGACTTGAGGGCACATGCCTTCCTCGGGGCCTCCAAATTTTTGCCTGGCCCAGGGCCCTCATAATGTAAACCCCAGTTAAAAGGACCCGTACTGCTCCTTGTCCATGGGCCCCTGATAAACTGCTTCCTGAACACATATCTACCATTATTTGAAGGGGTGAGGTTGTTGGGAGGTGAATAATAGCATGCATGAATAATAATAATTGTGAACGTAAAGTACTTTTATTTCCATTCTACCCAATGCTTTTAACCATTTTAGCATATCATTTGTTTACTATTACTAAGGAAGTAAAGTAAATCAGAGGTGCTATAATAGCAACAGATAATCCATACTATCAAGTTCTATTCATTCTTTCTCGCTGTAGAAGTGATGCAATAATCGGATTAACTACCATAGCAATAGGTAAAACAATTTTTGAATATATCGCGCTGCACTACAAGCAGGTTGCACCTGTGTAAGTCTGCAATCAGATTGAGTACAATACTGCTCTTTTCAAAGATACTGATCTTACAGGTGCAAGTGATCAGCGTGATATGGTTCAATGCAGAGGTACCGCGTGAACGTATTAGTGAAGTAGATTAAAATCCGTGATCGGTTGAAACATCCGTGCAAAATCTTGAATCCAACAGGTTATGATATTAAAGCTTATTCTGGACCTTAATCACAAAACGGGACTTCATGACTAAAATTATCAAATGCGAAGTTTTATCCATATAAGGCCAAAAAAAAAAAGGTTCGTCGCAAAGCTTGCGCGCGCGTTTGTAAAATCCCACGATTTGACAAAAAACAAATGCGGAAATTTTTTTATTTCAAATTTTTTTTTTTTATAGTTTTTTCCAGAAAAAATCGGCGAAAATCAGACTTTTTTTCTCAAAATACCATGAAAAAAAGTCGGGAATAAAAAAAAAAAAAAAATCGCATTTAGCATTTGTTTTTAAATTTCTCGTGAGCTTTTTTTTTTGCCTAATAGACAAGAGTTTACAATGCGTGATGCACATTATGATAAAAGCCAGAATAAAGATACTAGTATACAAATATTTACTGCTCATTCGGGATCTGGTGGAATCTATATTGGTCCCCTCGGTGAACTGGAGACCGTGAGCCTACTATTTTCCCGAGACCGCCAGGTCGAGGGAAAATAGTAGGCTCACGGTCTCCAGTTCACCGAGGCAATATAGATTCCACCAGATCCCGAATTTAAGCAGTGAATATTTATTTTATATTCTTCATTAATATATTCTTTGTTCATTAAACACAAGGCATATGCCTAGGCATAAATGTAGGCTAGGCCTAGGCCCAGTCAAGGCTACGCTGGCCTTGCTTTGTTTTGATTGAATGCACAAAGCACGCACACAGTTGAGTGACTAAAGCTACCGTGAAAACGTTCTAAGCTGTTTAACCTCTCAATACCGCCGTGAAACGAGTAACCATGTTCTTTGTTATTTATTGATCCTGATGTAACTCAGATTGATGCCATTAAACCGCCGCTACTTCTGTGCTGCTTTGTGCTTCGCAAGACAAAACGAATTGCTACACATTAATACCCCGGAACCGGTACTGATATCCCGTGTATGTGGCGAGTTGCACTGACGACTAGGAACTGCGACGCGGTTATGAGGTCATACGCGCTCCGGGACGCGCTCAGAGGGAGATAGTAAAACTATTTCCCCGGGAGATAGTACTTTGAATAGTACCCCGTTCCCTCCTCAATCGGCTTTTTAACAAGTTTGCAAAATAGCAAAACTATTTTGGGTCCATGATACTCGTTTAACCAATTAATGAACGAGAATATATTAATGAGGGATATAATCGTATCTGTTAATCAAAATATCCACGGCCACGGATCACGGAACGTAGAAAGGCTCCACTCTAGTTACGCGATACTAACCAATCAGTTGGATTAAATCGTCAGACGCGTACTACAGCCTGTCTCAAAAAAATTGTGCAAGTGAAAAGCGCCCTCTCTGGCAATTAGAAAATACCGTTGTGACATGATGCTTACATCAACGTCAAGGGCACAGTCTTAGCTCTCAAATACCGTTTGTTCTGTTCAATTTGCTCTTTTTAATCTCGAGATATGTTTAGTTAACAACGAAAGGGTAAAATCACAATTGTGCCACTTTTACTAGGGAAGAGGGCTGGTACATGTAAATCAATGATAGCTGATGTTGATGCGTCTAATGCGCTCCCCCCTGCGCATCAGACGTATCAACACCAGCACTCGTTCATTATTTTGTCTAATTTCATTAATTTGTCTAATTGCATGAACTTGTCAAAGTTCATTAACCTGCAATATTGTTTGTCTTTTAACATGTCGTGAATGACAAATGAGAACAGTATACCATTGACATGCAGATGTATTTAATTTTACAGCAGAATGTGAAATATTTATTTATCGTTTAATTTGTCGTAAGTGGAAAAAGAGAACCATTATACCTTTATCATGATAAAACATTAAAAACAATTATGTATTGATGTAATTGATGCATCTTTTGATTTCGAAGGAATCTTGATAAACTTGATGCTATCATTGATTTAAATGTACAGCACTCTTCCCTAGTAAAAGTGGCACAATTGTGATTTTACCCTTTCGTTGTTAAGTAAGCATATCTCAAGATTAAAACAAGCAAATTGAACAGACTAAACGGCATTTGAGAGCTAAGACTATGCCATTGACGTTGATGTAAGCATTATGTCACAACGGTATTTTCTAATTGTCACAGAGGGCGCTTTTTACTTGCACATTTTTTTTTGAGACAGGCTGTAGATTGTTTTTGTTATAATATCAGCGATCATTTAAAAAAAAAATTATCACGGGAAATTTATCCACAGCACAAGGACCACCTTGCATATGCGATGCATGGGGAGACCCTCACTTCACATCTTGCGACGGGAAGAAATTTAACTACCAGGGAAAGTGCGTCTATGTTACAGCGAAGAGTTGCGGTGATCAGAAACCTAAATGGCTTGTTGAACAAAAAAACGTCCCATACGAGAAAAATCCGCGCCATGCAGCTACAACTGAAGAGATATACATATCCCTATATAACGATAAGACTGGTAAAAAACTAGTAAGTATCTTGAACTTATTAAGAATAAGTGATTTGTTTTGCATTTTGACGATGAGGAATAGTTGTATCGGAAGCATTAAAATTGAAAGGGGGGGTGTCGGGGACCAGCACATTTTGTGCTTGTGTTACTGGGCCTTTTTTTGCGAGGCGAGCAAAATGTTGCAATTTTAACCTAGTGACTGATCGTTATTTACGGCGGGGGGGGGTAATGGGCGTTTTGGAAAAAATATCGACAAAAAAATTCGCGTTCCCCCCTCGCGTCCACTCAAAATTTTCGGATTCCCCCCTTATTTGCTCGAATTCCTCCATTTAAAACTTAACACTCCCTCCTTTTGGTTCAACAAAAAATTTTGCATTTCCCCCTCAAGACCCCCAAAAAATTTCGGGTCCCCTCAAAATGCCCTTTCCCCCCTGTCGTAAATAACGATCGCTCCCCTATATGGGTCCAAAACATGTTGTTTTTCATACTAAAAAGACAAATGTACAGGGTAAGCATTAGTTTATTTTTTTCATCAGTTATGATTTTTTAGGGGGGGGGGGGTCGTCCTCCCTTGCAAAATTTTAGGTTGGCGCTCATGACGAGGAAAATCACTGCCAAACTAATCATAAATGAAGAGCGAAATATATTGGTAACATAATTATGATAATATTGAATATAGTCGACCTACATAATATACATACATCCAGTGCCGGTGGAAGCATTATGGTTTATGGTGACGAGCATCGTTTATGTAATATTGGAACATATGCAATTTTTAGTTTCAGGAAGACTTTATTTGATCTTTTAGGGGAGGGAGCGTCACCTGTAAAATTATATCGTCCGTCGCCTATGCCTGCATCGATCGCAAAGCTTGAATTATTATATTTTTTACAAGATTGGTCGGGTAGGCTACTCTCTATTTTTTATTATACGAAAATTGTTTTGATTGTGTTATAGAAAATTTCGTTGCTGCAACGTGGAGAGGTTAGAATAGGCAAGCAAAAGGTTCGATTACCTACTGAACGCAAGAATGTGTATAAAATTTTTAAATCTGGAAAAAATGTGGTAAGTTGCATAACAAAAAGTAATGGGCTATTCCAGTTGGAATCTATACATCCCCTATAGAGGTCATGACCTTAATCTTCCACACAGTCAATTACAAATAGGGTTACCTAACTGGGTGACTCCATTTAAAATCTACACCCCCTGGGTGTGAGATTAATGTCAAATCTGGCATAGCGGGTGTACGGATTTCAACCGGACTAGCCCAATGTATATTTCGAATAAAACAACATGTCATAGTAAATATTAATTTGATATTAATTCATGTAAATATGATAATGCCCGAATAACATACCCAGTGGCGTACCGTGGCCGCCCCAACCCCGGGAAGAAGGGGGGGGGAAGCCGGCTGAAGAAAAGGTTGACCGAAAAGGTTGACTCAATTTTTTTCTCGGTCGTCTGAAAAAGTGAAGAGCACAAAAAAATGGTTTCAGGCGCTAGCGCCCTAAAAGCAGCACATTTTGATGTATAGTAATATTTTTTCAACATTTTTTATGCTTTATCAAATTTTTCCGCCCTTTTTTTATTTACTAATTTTTTTTGCCGCCCCTTCGTTTTTGCCGCCCCTTCTTTTTCCGCCGCCCCTTCATTTTGGCCGCCCCTGCTTTTACCCCGGGGGGCTGGCGCCCCCAAAGCCCCCCCCAAACAAACAAAAAATACGCGCATGATACCCCACATGCACATCATTTCTGATGTAGAAAGTTCAGATTTTCTATTGGCTACACAAACTCATACCTCTATAATATTGCGAAACCTAATGTGACCGATTTTCAGCATGATGCGTTAGTCTCTTTTCTGCAGTTGTAAATTAAGTGTTAGCCCAATTATACAAATTGTTATGTTTTGATGCAACCAAGTGTGTGAAAATATTGGATCCAAAACATAATAATGATAAAATTGGATGCTTTACGCCCAATATTGGTCTCACTGTGAGTTTAAAAAATTTTAAAGTCATAGTTCGACCAATAAATATTTCAAATACAAATTTAATAATGATGTTTGAATGACCACATCCTCGTATGTTGATATGGAATACGTTCGTATTATCCTGTTCTATTGGTAATCGCAGTTCTAGATCCCAAAATCTACTTGTATGCTCTAGAAAATAAGAATATAAGTTAAGACAAGATGAGGGGGGGGGGTCACGGAGTAGATCTGTTCTTGCTCATTTTGTAAAAAACCTGGACAAACTTCTATAACAAATTATATACAATGTTGTAGCTGAGATTATGCTCTTCCTCATTCCATAGGGTTTGATAATCCATATACCAATGGCATAATGGCATGATAATTGAATGAGGGGACAAGCATACAAAACATGAGCAAGCCTTATTTTCGCGACTTGGTTTTATTCTACATATACCCAAAGAGAGCTATAGCAACTACAGCATTGGCTATAGTTTTATCTGATTTATCCTTTAGTGTTTTGTGAACATGGTAAAGGCAATCTTTGTGTTTATTTCCTCTAAGAAATGGGACCAAGATAGAAAAATTGTGAGAAATCACCGGTTTCATAGTTAAATCCATGTGAAGTAAATTAGTGATGTTTTAAAATAATCTTTGATCCAATTTCCAACATTGTTATCATCATATCACACCTATATAGCTTGTGGAAACACCATTCGGACTTAAATGTAAATGGGATGGAAAATACAGATGGGAACTGCAGATTCCCAGTAAATACAAGAATCAAGTTTGCGGTCTTTGTGGGAACTTTGATGGTAACAGGAACAATGACTTCATGCTTCGAAATGGCAAGGTACCTCGAACTCCGGGCCAGGAGGTAAGCATAATTTAAAAAAAATATGGTAGATGTGACTTTTCTGATGGCACCAACGTGTTCAAAATTTCTCAAAATGGTTTGAATGAGAGAGTTTATGATAAAGTTTTGTAGCAGGTCATAACATTTTGCTCTCTACAGATGTCCACCAACATAACATAATTCTGAATTTTGACTTCGAAGTTCAAATTCTATTTGGTGGCAAATATTTTCCAAATGTTTCTTTTCCTGAACAATGTATATAGCACAGATTGGAACGTACACATCACTACTGATTTACACTTTCTTTAGGCATTGTAGCTCCTTCAATGACTGATTTCCAAGAAGGCCTTGCAAGTACATAACATAATTAAAACAATATAACAAAATATAAGATACAGATTTGTATAATAATATTATAAATTAAATATAATTTACATAATCTCTCCATGTACAATAATATCAACATTTTACAATAAGATTATTACAAGGCATGTTTAACAAAAGTGGCATCCTTAAGTTGTAGTATACTGATGTTATCAAAATTATTATATATAAATACTAGCAGGAAGATTATTCCAGAGTTAACTGCTCTCATTTGGAAAGTACGCTTACCATCATTTTGTTTATTTATTACACTTTATCACTGGCACAGAATTACAAAGTTATAATATTGCACATAAGTTACATATAAAATAACACAATAGCATATAAGGAACACAATTAAAAAAAAAAGAAGTCCAGTGAATAGCTGGAGCGAACAGGTGCATATGCACCTCTAAGACCGCCCCACCAAATCCAAAAAGAAGGGAAGGGAAAAATAAATTTGAGGTGGAAAAATGCAGGTTACGTTACGTTCGCCTACAATTTGGACAATTACAAAAAGAGGTCCAAGTGCAAACACAAGTTGCATCAAAGGTGCGAGCAAAATTTGGACTGGTAAAACTCCAAAACTTGTTGCTTAAACGAAGCAACATAATTTGCGGATCTGATAATACTAGGGAGCTGGTTCCAAATGGGCACCATACGCTGAAAAAAGCACATCTTGTGGCACTCAGTTTTAGACAGTTGATTTACCAGCAACAAAGGATCGGAAGAAAATCTGGTGGTGGGACGGTCTTTGTTGATACCATTAAAAACTACATAATCATCTAGATTGATGTCATATAATCCCAGATTGCAATTGAAAATATATTGAGATCGACATATTCTCTTCTAAAACTTGGAAGAAGAGTTAGTTCTGTTAACCGTTCCTTGTACTCAGCCTCAGGATAATCTAAAATGAATTTAGTTGCTCTTCTCTGGACCCCTTCAACTTTCTGGATATTACGCTTTGAGGTACCACTCCAGAGGGGACTGCAATATTCCAAATCACTACGAACCAAGGCCGAGTACAAAGTCCTGGATACATTATGAGGGGCATTGAAGCCAATGGTGCGTTTTAACATACCAAGTTTTTTATTACACTTTTTAACAACCCTGTTAATGTGATCATCCCAAGTGAAAGACGAGGAAATATCCAGACCAAGAACTAACACGGTCTAGAACGGCACCATTAATTTTATAATCATGATGAATTGCATTTCTGTGTCTAGTGATTGATATGATCTGGCATTTAAAGGGATGAAAATGGATATCCCAAGTTGTTGCTCCAAATAATGCTTCAATATCACTTTGGAGCATGTAACAATCAGAGACATCAGGATCATCTGCAAACAAGGCTAAAGAAGAATTCTGGGCAACACTGGACATGTCTTTAATGTATAAAAGAAAAAACAAAGGCCCCAATATTGATCCTTGGGGCACCCCAGAAACAACGGAAAGCCAGTCGGAATTAACCCCATCAGTAACAACCCTCTGCTTTCTCCCTGTGAAATAAGCACGAAACCATCACGAAAAACGGATAAAACTTGTGTCACAGTGCAGGACCCTTGATAATTATCATTCCAAGATGGTTCAGATAATAAATTAAAAGGTTGACTGCTGGTACTTTTTGAATGAGTGCATGAAGGTACACTGAGAGGATAGATATGTTGGAGCAGTACCTTTGAGACATTTAAAGATGAGAGTTAATATCATTTAGTTTCACCCACTTCAAAGTATTCATCATCTCATTATTGGACATCTTGGGTCAGCAGACAGAATGATACTTGCAAATCTATTGTGAAGAGCTTGTACATTTGAGAGCTCATTTTAACAATTTGACCAAACAGACAGGACTACAATAGTCAAAATTGGGCATAACAATGGCACCTGCAAGCATAATTAAGATATTTTAGGTATATAATATTAAACACGTTTTGAGATATCTGCAGATTTACATACATACTTCTGACCAAGACAAAACAACAACAATATTAAGGTATTTAAATAACTTGATTAACACGCTCAATATGATAATTTTTTGTTGTAATACAAAGTAATATCATTAAATTTATCAAGAAAATGACGCGTATTAAACACCATGAATCAAGTTTTCTTCACAATGAAAGTTAGATTGTTATTTTGAAACCAACTAGCTATTTTAAGTAAGTTTAATTGATGCTCAGATTCAAGAATAGTTGGATTTTGAGAAGTATAAAGAAGAGTTGTGTCACCTGCGTACATGGTACATTTACAGGTTAAATTCTTAGGAAGACTGCTTACAAAAATAATGAAAAGAAATGGCCCAAGTATTGAGCCTTGAGGAATACCAATATTTATACTATTCAAATCAGAAATACAAGAATTAATATTTACAATATGTGATCTTCCACTAAGATATGACCTAAACCATTCTAATAAAGATCCAGTAATACCACAATCGCAACGTTTATCAAGCAGGAGGGCGTATGATTCACACAGTCGAAGGCTTTACTGAACTTACGAAAAATTGCCCTTGTGGCACGTCCGTCATTCATATTGCTCAAAATATAATCTTCAACATCAAGTAAAGTAGTTGTAGTAGAATGATTGGCACGAAAGCCAGACTGATTAACAGAGAGAAGACCATTATTGGTTAAAGCCATACCCAGCAAACACAAAAAATGTTTTAAAAACGTTTTAAACAAGTTATATTTTGGGTTTTGGTTTAGGTAACATTAAATGTCGGGTTATATAAAAGTCATGGAAATGTTTTAAAACGTTTTGTATAAAACACATTACAACAATAGTTTTAAAATGTTTTCAAAATGTTATTGTAAACTATTTTTTGCAAACATATTTTGCCAAATATTTGTCAACACTGGGTAATGTGTGATTTGCGTAAAGAATAGATTCCTTTATTCAGATTAGGTCAGAGTAAACAAACACTTACCCTACTGGCTATTCTTATTCCAAGACTCGCGATATGAACCAATTTGGCAACGACTGGACTGCTCATGGTTATGGCTGTGAAGGTGAACCTAAAGAACCCGAAGTCGATGTAGGTAACCCTTGTGATCCACCTGGTTTCGAAGATTTTGCCGCGGAAAAATGTTCTATCATCAATGATAAGAAGGGTAATTATCATATCTATTTATTTACATGATTCTGTTGGTAACGTGCCTCAATTGTGTGCATGCCTGCATGGAGATAAGAATGGGAACAGTTAAACTGAACTCCCCCTCCCTCGTAAAAATATCCATGCCCTACCGCACTTTGCCCCATTGTTCACAAACAGCTGGTTACCGCCCGCACTTGATATATCACACTATGTCAAATCAACGGCATCAGTTTAACTATCACTCTTATCTTCGCGATATAGAAATCTGTGGCCCTCTCTTCTAATAATTGGTTAAAAGCCTTAAACTTTGCCACTGTTTAAAATCTTATACAATTATTGCTTAAACCTTAAAAGATTTCGTGATCCTAGCATCCTCTTTTTATGACATTTTTCAGTACATATCCACGAAAAAAGCCTATTCCCAAAATTTCAGTTGATTCCGATTCTGCGTTTGCGAGTTATGCATGATTATGTGTATAACAATGCTCCATAGACAATGCGTTGTAATTTCGTTCTGGTGCGCCAGAACGAAATTCAAATTTCTTTGTGATAATCTTTGCAAAACGAATTAACCCCAAGAAATATTTTGTGCATAAACATTATGTAGCCAGAGGTTTCCAGTGATATAAAAATCTCAACTTTTTTTGAGAAAAGTGGGAGGATGAGGCTGTGGATCACGAAATGCCCCTTTAACCCATTTATTGCTTTAATGCTTTAAACAATTGCACGTTTAAGACTTTAAACCACCAATTGTTTAAAGATTTTAAACGTTTATTGTTTAAAATACGCTCGTCTTAAACAATAATTGCTTAAATATATGAATAGGTCAATAGGATTGGGACTTGCTTTCTTTCTTTCTTTATTTTATACTGAAACATAATTCAGGATAGATTTAAAGTCATCAGATCTTGGTCAACTGTGAGATTCGTTCAAAAAATACAATTTCATGCATGAAGTATTTGGATTTTTTTTCGTTTCTTTTTATCAGTTCAACCCACTATGCACCGGGCTATGTATCCGAGTAAAAAATAAAATCTAGTAAGCCTTTCTCTCTCGCATGCATTACGATACAATGCTAAAGTACAATGCATCAAGCCTAATCCACACACTCGATACGGCATATCCCACATACCGAAGTTTATATTTCAATGCATCTCGTCTACATTGTAAGCTATTGTAACATCGCGGCACACACATTGGTCATTGGTGATATACATGCACAGTGCACGTAGAACAGTACAGTACAGTATCGCTAGAATGTCAATCCCAATGATGTTGATAAATCTAGCAAATAAACCCAGAAATATCCATCTTTAAGTCTCAACGATGTCTATCCACAACCTATCAAACGATATCTCGAGTTGGGTGCAAGCTGATTGACTCAAACCTACCTATTTGAATGAAGTTTCAGGAGACCATACGCTGCACGACCAGCATTCACGTGTGGCCGCCATTTGCCTATGTCATTTTAAACAATAATTGGTTAAAGGTGAACCTCATTGAAAATAAAGTTATATATCAATGGAAAGCTTATGATGTCAGGATACTAAAAATAATTTTTTCCGATTTTTTTGATGGCCAATAAAGCTGAAAAATTAAAAAAATGAATGAATTTTTTAATGCGCCCAAAAAGCACCCAAATCAATCGTCTATGACCTCGTAATGCTCGTGAGGTAAGCTCAGGGTTCGCAGTCACGTGATCGCAAATGCTTGCTGCTACCGTTCATGTCATGGACTGAATAAACATGATCGAATAACAAATTAAATAACTTGTTTGTGACATTCCCTATTCTTGATTCATTTTAAAATATCGGATTAAAAAAATATCGTCTTGTAGTAATCAAAAAATTAATAAAAAAAGGCCGATTTCATCAAATCCAACCCATATAAAGGTTTTCATATTTAGCGCATTGCGGTAATACATTCTTTCCACACAATCACGATTGAAAGAAACAGATACTTTATTATAAAATGAATACAATTTAGGCTTAGTAGACCGAAAGATTCGAGCCAGGTATACCAACTTGGTGTGGGGAACAAAGACAAAGACAATATAAAAACTAATGTAGTATGTAAACCAGAATGGTGTACATGCACTGTTACGTCTGCATTAGAAAAAATCCAAAACCACAGGGATGGTAGACAAAGTTAACAAAAATACAACCGACGTTTCGAGCAGATAAACTGCTCTTCTTCAGGGACAGACAACAAAATGTAAAAGCAAACAACGAGAACTGCATACTGTAACTGTAGTTAAAAAACAATTTTGTAAAAATAAAATTCAAGTCAAAAACTGAAGGCAAGTTCAAATAGAACTCAGTAGCAAACAAAGCTCAGAGCAAAATAAGCACGTCTTACCTCTATGAAAGACGGTTCACTACAATGAGAAACAGGAAAGCAATATAATTATGTAAATGAGCAACACCGCAGGACAATAGGGTATTGTCCTAATTGACAGGATGTAAATATCGAGAGGGTCGCAGTCAATAGAAGAGGAAGAGAATGAATAGAGAGAGAGAGATAAGTGGACTAATGTCACTCGAACTAAAAGAGAGAAGAGTGGTATGCATACATGTATTACAACCCAAGTATTGTAAGCCTACAAAATACATGTGTTAAAAAATATATAAAATTAAAAATTAAAAAATTAATTTTGTTTAAATTAAATTTGCTGAATAAAACAATAAAGTCGAGGAAGTACTCAAATATTAAAGTGTAGCATGCATACAGAAAAAGAGTGGGTGGGAGGGTAGAAAAACAGAGAAAAAGTAAAATATGCAAATGGTCCACACATAATTATAATTAACTTCAGAGCATGTGTATAGGCCTACGGATAAAAGTAAGCCAAAAATCACTATAACCGAAGCACAGTAAAATACCGTTACTAATTGGCATGAAATATGCCAAAATAGGAAGTGATACATGGTCTACTGAAAGATGGAAAAATATTAACAAGCAAGTAGGCCTACAGTGAGAAAGCCAAATGTAAATTGACACATCAAGCATGTACAATACACGTAGGCCTAGATCCAATAGTAAATGCTAACAAGATCCATAGGCCTAAAAGGATACACTGGCAGAAAATTACTCTTTCATGTTTATACCATGAGGGTTACTGGTTTGTAATTTTTTTAAATTTAATATTTGAGTACTTCCTCGACTTTATTGTTTTATTCAGCAAATTTAATTTAACTTAAACAAAAACAAAATAAATTTTTTAATTTTTAATTTTATTTATTTTTTAACACATGTATTTTGTAGGCTTACAATACTTGGGTTGTAATACATGTATGCATACCACTCTTCTCTCTTTTAGTTTGAGTGACATTATTCCACTTATCTCTCTCTATTCATTCTCTTCCTCTTCTATTGACTGTGACCCCTCTCGATATTTACACTTGATGCAATCCATTACCTGTGTGTTTCAGACAGATTTGATACAGAAATTGTCAATTAGGACAGCCGATCAAGGTGGATATGCACAAAGACAGCGACTCGCTTCGTCCTGCGGTGTTGCTCATTTACATAATTATATATTGCTTTCCTGTTTCAAATCGGTATTTTGTCTGCATTCAGTACAGAGGTACAGACTGAGATGCTTAGTTTTCTCTGAGTATCTTCGAGTTGTTTGCTACTGAGTTCAAAGTTAAGAAATTTAAAACTCCTGTACATGTTCCTTTTTGACTTGAATTTTATTTTTAAGTTCATCTCAATTGTTTTTTAACTGGTAGCACAGTTTTTTTGCAATCTGTTTTCATGTCGGCGAGATTTTCGTTAAAGGGACATTTGCATGTTTATATTTTGTTTCAATGTTTCATGTTTGTTATGCCCAGTGAAGAAGAGGAGCATTAATAAATATCTCCTCGAAACGTCGGTTGCTATTTTGACTTACTTTATTTTTTTGAATCTTGCAACAAAACATCACACACCCTGTGGAAATCCAAACTTTTTGCTGATTTTTTCTAATGCAGTTGTATTTATTTCAAGATTGCACCACATCATGTATTACCATTCTAATGTTACATGACTGCATTAGTCCTTTTAGGATTTTTTTTATATTGTCTGAAAAGTTGTCTTTTTGTTTAAACCCCACACCAAAGTTGAAAATGTATACCTGGCTCGAATCTATTTTTCTTAAACAGCACAATCTTAACTTTTCCCCATTGTAAATTCTAGGTATCCTCTTGTATCATTCCCCATTGCACACCTGGGTGGAGTGAGGCCCAAGGACACAGTATAATTGGCCGCGATGTGAATCGAACCATATGATTATGAATCAATGCACCGTGCTACTGTAAGGTGTCCAGAAAAAGGTGGCAGGAGAAAGTTTTACTGAAATGAAGTGGTGGCTAGTGCGTGTAAATGTGATTTATGTTTTCATAGCTCTGGTTTCCCAGCTGCGGATAATATTATAAACATATTGACATTATATATTATTTACACAATATGTATTGTACTTTTACGTTGTCTATAAGGTCCCTTCGCCCAGTGTTTCAAAGTTAAGAATCTGGATCCAGATGACTTCTTTGAAGCTTGTAAAGAAGAACTCTGTCTTACAAAAGCGAATGACGAAGAGGGCTCCAAAGATATGGGACGTATACGATGTAAAGCTCTCGAAGCTTTTGCTGACGATTGCAAAGAGAGATTCCATGCGCAAGAATCGAAAGCCGTTAATTTGGGAGTGTGGAAAAAAAAACTATGTCGTGAGTATATATCTGAAAACAGAATCAAAATAAAATGTGTTTGTTCTCGTAAAGTTAAAAATAAATGCACATTGACCCCCTTTTTAAAATATAGGGATAAGGGGAAATTTGTTTTTAGTAGAAAAACGAAAAAATACATAAATAAAAAATTCAAAAACAGCCTGAACATATAATTTTCTTGTGATATATAATAATCAAGTATTTCAGGGTTTCTTGGTGGCAAGCAGAACAAAAGGTTTCAAAGAGTGTGTTCTTAATATCTAAAACGAACCCGTTTTTTTGGAACGCTCAATTTCAGACCATTTACAACTTCATGTCAAATCTTTGTGTCAAAATTTCGTCTCATGGTACTCCCCCTTATAGTGGGTTAGTCTTGTGATCCCATGTTTTGAGGTTGGAAACAGTTTGATCTCCATGTGAATGTAAAACAGTATAGAGGCTATGTAGCAAAAAAGTGCTTTACAGGGCAAGTCATAAAAATGCAATAGTGCAAAGAAGCCATATTTATTTCATATATTTTATATCGTCGTGTTTTTAATTCTTGAACGATTTAAAACGAATGAGGTCTTAAATTCGATCTAATTCGGGCTGTTGGGTCCAATTACGACATGCCTGTCTTTGTTTAGATACACAGGGGTAGGCCTATACACAATTGGTACCTTAAAGAACCATTCAGTGATCCGAGCACATGTGTGAAAAAAATAAAATTGTTTAAAATTGCTTAAAAGTGAAGGGTAAGTCACTCAAATTGTCATTTGGTATTTTTGAAATGACAAATTTGGCAAAAAATTAAGAAAACACCAGCACTGAAGAGGTTGAAGCCCCATTCAAATACATGTAGCTAATTTAGATACTCACAGTATCTAAATTTACGCATTCGTGTAAAATGTCTTATTTTGTCTTAAATACACGGCTTTCGGCTAAACCACTATGTTAGCACATCTATGACAATGACAAAGGTACTAAAATCTGAATTTTGATGATTTTTACGATCGTCTGGATGAGCAAATCACTGAATGGGCCTTTAATGCTGGCTTCATACTTCCTGTCGCTTGCCGCTTTACCGCTCTGAAGATGATTTTACTTCACTGCGCAATCTCAACAAAAACGCTAGCGGTGACCAGCGGCAAGCCAATAATATCGATCATTCCACCGCATTGCCGCGGCGGCAGCACCGTTGGAAGTTGAATTCAAGTCAACTAGGAGCGGTGCGGCTCTGACGTATGACAATAAAATACGATTTTGAAGCGGTGCTGAGCGGCAAAAGTTGCTTTCAGAGTCATACCGGCAAGCGGCAGAAAGTATGAAACCATCATAATTTCTTTGCTCCCTGTATTTCAGTGCATTTGATTTGTGGGTGAAAATTTAATTTTTTTAGTGATTTTTGTCCAGCTTGACCAACAAAATGTAATTTTAAATCGGATAAGTATATGAATTTATTTTGATTAATGTTTGGATCAACAAGTTTATCATTTTACTGTGACCTATAGTTTCTGACATATGACCAGAGCGTTCGATAGGAACAAGCGAACAGTATACGAGGATATCTATCGGAGCGTTCAGCAGAACAACAGGATTAAAAATATATGGTCTTGAAATTCATAAGTAACCGTTTCAGTGATTATGGGCTTTTTTGCCAAAAACACATAATTTTTTTGCAATTTCTTGCATTACAAATATTGGTATTACACTTTATATTATTGTTGATCTACAAGGCTTTTTAATTTTAAGCTATTAGGAGAATTAAACGAGAATACAGTTTCATTTACATTTACATTTACAGGCATTTATGGCACCATTCACAAAGATACCATGGCGCTTACAAAAATATACACAAAAAGTCAAATAACAAGAGAACAACAGCCAATTTTACTTTGAAAATGTGCTTAAATGAGTATAAATTGTCTTTGCCATTGAAACTGCCTCTTTGAATTCTCCTAACTGCTTAAAATTAAAGATGCGCTAATGTATGCAAAAGCGGCTTCTATGCGCCATAAATATTTTTACCAAAAACTGATCAACATATCAGAATTTTGAAGAAAAATGATGGAAACTTCCTCAAAAAATATTACAATATTGCTTTAATAAAACGGGTTATTTAATTGCATCAACACGGACGGATATATACTGATTGCATTTCCATTTACTACTTATGCTTCAGCAATGAAATGTCCAAAGGGATCTCACTACTCATCAGTTATGCCCGGCTGCCCAGAAACGTGTACGGGGGGCTCCAGAAACTTGTGATGTGCCTGAAACGGAGGGATGCGAATGCGATAAAGGATGGAAGTTAAGCGGGGAAGAGTGTGTAAAAGAAAAAGAGTGCGGATGTGTGGCACCAGATAAACAATATATGAAGGTATTTCTTGATTTTGGTGTAACGGCTTTCATATTTTGCATTAAATTGAACACCTTCAAATGAAATGAACAATCTTAGACGAAAAAATATTACAGAACATTCACCAACAAGCACCAAGTCCAGCATCATCTGGTAATGAGGTCCACGTAATGAAGTACGCACATAACAACGCTATACCCAATCCGCGCCTGTTTCCGCATACATTTGTAAAGCACAGAGCATAGAGCTGATAATAAACCCTACATACAGGTCCACAAACGGCGTCGCGCGTGTGCTTGATTTATTGTTATGGTCGAACTCATGATCGGCCCTCATGAATATGCGCGAATTTCCCAGCATAAAAAAAGGATTCCCATGCCATGCTAATTATAATCGTGATTGCAGGAATATTGAGTGGTGAACGATGTTTTCTTATTATTTCTTCTTAATTTATCTAAGAGCACACACCACTAAATTTGTTACGGTCAAATACAAAAACCTTTTAAGATATTTTGGGTTGCTCTTTGGAATCGTAATCAGATAGATACCCGTATTAGGGGATGTTATTTTCTTCGGATCGTAAGGGGGTGGGTCATGAACATACGGGGAGGGGGGACAAAAAAAGGGAGGTTATAATTTTTTACACCAAATATATGGGGTTATAGAATTATTAAGGGATGATGACTCAAAATTTTCGTGCAATCAATCTTCTATACACTTGCAATTAAACGTTTAACGCGATCCTGCGCCTTAGTTCCGGCAATGAATAATTTGTCTTGAGTCTGTGTAGGCGGAAGGAGGGGGGGTGTCATAGAAATGTTCGACCGATATAGGGGGGGGGTCGTAAAAATTTAACCCGCGATAAGGGGGTCATAAAAATTGACCCCAGTCTTCGACATATTCATGACCCACCCACTTCTGAAGAAAATGACATCCCCTTATGGCTTAAATAAAAGTGTAAAGCATGTACTTAAAACTACTTGTTAGATAGTATAACAAAAACGACTGGTAAGAGAGACTATTAGATGACCGCTTAAGGTCATGTCGTCTGTGATAATAAAAATGGCGAAATGATGAGAAGAAGAATTATTGCGATGGGGTCATCTTCCCAACTACCCAGTGTATTCTTGCACCTTACCAAGCTGGTAAAACTAAATTAATTTGTATGAATTTATATCAAACAGTGCAATATTATTTTCATATAATTATATGAAATATTTTGCAGTGATATTTATATGCACGAGAACTGCATCGCGTATCGTACATGCATTGCGGCGTTTCTTTTATAAAGAGAACTCTACCAAAAACGGAACAGTTCGAGAGGCATAAGCGATCCAATATATTTTTTTTCCAATTTTATGTATTTTTAGCCTTTACAACAATTATTTTCATATGTTTTTCAATCAACATATTTTTAAATCACATCTTGGAGTACATAGTATTTTTCATTCTATATAGGCCTATAAAGAAATAGTGGTGCATCCAACAAAATGTCACTGGGTAGGCCCTATACGATAAACACGATTTCTATATACGCCCAATGCCTAAATATGACCTTCCTACACTGCAGCTGCCCTCGACTCAAATAAATGAATAAATAAGGAAATACACAGCAAATAATTGGTTGGTTACTACAAGTTTCTTTAACATTATTTTCATTATATAGCAAGGTGACATTTGGATTAATGATGGTTGTTCCAAAAAATGTTCTTGTGATGGACGTAATAAACGGGTTTGTGACGATAAGTTCAAATGTGGCAAATCGAAACGGTGTGGCGTTAATAAGGACGGAATACGTGGATGCTACGGTACGTAGACGATTAATTTTAAGGGGGTTCGAAACGATGTTTCTGGAAAACAGAAACTGAATTTAGAACCATTTGAATAGATTGAATAAGTTAAGCTAAATACACTGAGCAAAATAGTTTTTGTTTGAATGAAATCGGACATACGGTATACATGTTTTTAGTTTCTTTGTATTCTATTGTTTTTTGCCAATATATTGATGAAGTTAATGAGGAAAATTGGCATAATGTGCTCATGAATATCATGTTTGCCAATATTATACCAATATCTTATGAATAAACCTTCATACTACTTTTATTTTATATGATTTTGACATGAAACTTTGCCAATGTGTTTCTATGGCCTAAAACATTAACATGTGATTTTCCCGCCCATCTAATTTGCATATTTGCATAATTAATTAGCATTATACTTAAGGCTAATTAATTATGCAAATATGCAAATTAGATGGGAAAATCACATGTTAAAGGTTTAGGTCATAGAGACACATTGGCAAAAGTTTCAGGTCAAAATTTAAAGGTAAAAGTAGTATGAAGGTTTATTCATAAAATATTGGGAAAATATTGGCAAATATAATATTAATGAGCACATTTTGCCAATTTTCTCATTAACTTCATCAATATATTCAATATATACAAGAATCTTTCAACAGCAATATCTCAAAAACCGTTTGTCCGATTTGGCTCAAATTTGAGAATTAAGATTATTTTGCATATCTCTCTGCAAAAAGTCTATTTTAATCTCAATCAGAGCAACTTGATTTTGCCTTTCGTACCACCTTAAGAAAGTATCACCGTAATATTTAATACTCCTCGTTACCAAAAACAAATGTCAAATAGATTTTTGATACAATATGACATACTTTTTCTTAATGTACCGACAGCCCATAAGGTGCGGGCAATTTGATGGATTTAGGAACAATATCTTTCAACCGTAAAAATCAAATATATCTCACAAGCAACAAACTCTATTAGGTCGGAAATGCTTACCTTTTGAATACTGAATCTTTATGAGTCTTCTTTCATGTGACACACTATAACAATCAAGACCGTTACTGGCGGGTCGCGATATACCGACAGATCAATGATACGCTCGTACTGCATTGGAGTAGACACAGACTGGTCCTTGTTGGCTAATGTTGTTTTAAAAAGTGGCGGTATGGTACGGTTATGAAAATTGGCCAAGTAAAGAGTGAAGGTCAGAATAGAGAAGATCTCACATATTTCTACATTTTTTTTTTAAATAACGTACACTATGTGATTTGCTTATAGAGGATAAAATCCCATTGAATGATAAGAAGGTCTGGCAAAGCAGTACGTATCCCAAAGGGGACGCAAAGAAAGCTATCGACGGAAATACGGCCGGCAATTGGAACCAAATGTCATGCTCGCATACACGTAAGTTCTAAATTACGCAAGAGGCGATAAATGCCGATAATCAAATGTTTTGCTTAATAAAAGTATGCCGTGCATATCACCGAATTGTTATGATACAGGGTAATGTAATAGTGCATGACCTACTCAAATAATGGGAATGTGAATATTGTAAAAAAAAAGTCGAAGAGTAAATATGAAAGGCATTATTTAATGGAAGTGTGCATCTCTTGTAAGATTACCATTTAGCTATAGCCACCGCAAACAAATAGGTCAATTGGCAGCCATGTTAGCGCATTTGATAGGGCATCGGATTTCTGCAGTACGAGAGGTCCCGAGTTCGAGTTGGTCATTCACAAGAGGTAATTTCAGCAAAGTACCTGGGAGTGCACATTGACATCGATGCTAAATTTCAATACAACAGAGTAGTTGTCAATTGTCAGAGACCATTGTCACTTTCATTATATGATGTTACTGATTCTCCATTTAGACTCACATTTTTCCTTTAGCAGTATGACAAACTGATCATTTCAGGGACAGAAAATTCAGTCATTTGGGAGCTAAAGCTGTCAAAACAGCGTTTTGCTTCATCTTAAAGGGGCCTGTTCAGAGCGTAATACCATACCATATATCATAAACGAATAATTGCTTTATATTGTTATTTAATCGACAGAAAACAACAAAGGAGCTTGGTGGGTTGTTGACATCAGTAAAAAAGTTTGTGTTGGCAAAGTAGTCATTTACAACAGAAAGGATTGTTGTAGTAAGTCAAATCACTTTTATGTGAATTTTAATGGAAAATATTAACGTTAGAATTCTTTAGATTGTAGTTATCACGTGTTATAGATATCAATAATACCATTTTCATAATTATCATATTTATATGATATCAGTTATATTATTATTAACTTATTTCTCACTTTTGGACATAAATCACTACAATTATTGTATGCTTGTCTTCAACTTTGTATCACAGAGGAACGCCTTGCAAATGCAGTTGTTCGCTTAGGTCCAAATAAAAAGGGAGCAGCAAGAAAGAATCCTGAATGCGGAGTGATCAAAGCAAGTGACATCGATGGAAGCTCTGTTTTGGAGGTTACATGCAACATGAAAGGCCGATATCTTAGTGTCAATTTACCCGGCAAAAATTATTTACAGCTTTGTGAAGTTGAAGCTTATCCTGGAGATTGTGGAGAAGGTAATAGAACCAACCTAGAAAGCAATTTGTTGTTAATAAAACTATTATATCATTAGTAGGTTTAATTCCCGATTTTCTTTACATATCCGCTAGCATTTCTCTTGTTTTTCAAGATAGAAAATGGCGATACCAGCAACAGAACATTACTTATATAACATAAGTTAACATTGCCTCTGTAATGTTGAAATTTATAAGTCAAAACTATTTTCTTCACAAATTATTATAAAGTAATAAGGTTCTTGAGGATGTGTATCAATTAATAACAATATCAAAAGAACTATTTGACTGTTATAACTTAAACCACGATCAATAAAACAGACACATTTTATTTACAGAGTGTCCCAGAAAAAAAAATCCCGAGTGAATAAGATTGAACGTAAGTCGAGAAATAGACATCAGAATCAAAAAAAATTAAAATGTAGCGTATAGCCCATTTTATTGTGCATCACGTACAAAAATTTTATTTGATTCGGATGACTGGTTGAGAAGAAATTAACGATTACATAATGCGCACATCAATGAAGTTCATTCCAAGTTTGATCAACAGGCGCTTTTTTCATACTCACTCACCGCTTTCTAAAGTTTGTGTATCTCATTAAAACTAGTCCACATTATCTATTTTATAATTCGACGGTGTTATATTATTCATGCTTTCACGGTAGATGAATAACAGTTTGTCCGAGAAAACTATGATTTCTTCAATTGGAAGCTTTCCAACTTTAATTCTTTAGATTGTACAAATGTGTTATATTTTAACTTTCCAAAGAACATTTCAGCCAAGAATGACAATGAACAAGTGCTTACAGCTTTACGTGTGATTTTTGATACCATGCATTATTAGTTTTGAAGTTTTAAAGGATTAAAACTTTGCATTACATTTCCTGGAAATATTCCAAAAACATTAATGTGTGTGAGCTTGAATTCTTTATGTAATAACTTTTCGTGCAAGCTGTTATTTTCAATATCGTGCAGATTTTCAAATTTGAACACAACCTAATTAAATGTTTTGCAAGAAACAGATTGTTTAAAAAGAATGAAAAGGATTTCACCGAACAAAATATGAAGCAATTAACCACTAGTGTGCATTGTGTTGAATGATTTTCCTTTCAAACTTGGAATGAAGTGAATCTCCGCATGTGTTATGTAATCGCTCATTTCTTCGCAATCAGCAAACCGATTCCAATAAAATTAGCATATAAGATGCCGCATGAGATGGGCTACTCGATGATTTTAGATTTCTGGATTCTGATGTCTATTTCTCGACTTACGTCCAAATTCTTTCGCTCGGTAATTTATCTGGGACACCCTGTATATTAACGAGAAAGAAAAAAGAACAGAATAAAATTATTACATTAAACTATTTTTGATTCATGTTTGTTGAAAGTCAAGGAGACTCATCAGGTGAACCTGTGGACGTGATGCCCATAGGTAAATCAAATAAAGCGAACATTCCAGAAAAATACAGTACTAATTTTTTGAATTAAAAGTATTATCAAGTTCTGCTACATGAAATATACTTCAATCCTAATCATGCATATAGCACTAGCTGGAGATAACAGAAAAACTGGAATACTTTACCAATTTCTAGAGGGAAAAGAGCCACAGACATGCATTTTCGGCATGTTTTCTGACAAGCGTGTAGCATTCAAAATTCAAAAACTAAGCATAACCGTAATTTTCACTTTTTGTGTGTATTTTTTAATTAAATGATTATAAGAATGAAACCTGTATTTTTCAAAATTTAGAATACATAATACTATTGAAATTAGACTTCGTACAAGGCTTTAGGCTTGATTGCCACATAGCACACTTCAACAATAGTTCCGTTGCCACTGAGATACAACAGAAACATTTCACTTTAATAAGGGCGTGACCTGTCGGCCGTGTAGCGCAATTTTTCTCAACGCTTAACGCTTATCCCACATTACACCTAGACGGGATTATGCAAGCGGGGTGAAGCGCCTTACCCGAGTGCACAACACGTTGGTGTTGAGAATATAAAATGAAAGATTTAACTTATGGTTTTTTCGCAGAAGACCCTCCCTACATACATTTATAGGAAGTTCTCTTTTACCGATCATGGATCAGTCGAGGTTTCTATTATCCGTGCTCTCAGGATCCGGTGCTCAATCTCCCGACAAGGTCAACGTCGTCTCGGAGCATGTCGATGACTCTCCTGCGGCTTGCAATTTCAAGACGCAGTACGCCGATGAATTAATAATTATATTTTAGCCATATCACTGGTTTTGTCTTCGCTAGCAATTTTGGGCATCGACGTCGCAACATCTTACCATCGTGTTGCTCTGCGGTTTTTATTCATTACCCGAAATCAAAGGTCACGTAAGGGTCACAGGGATCAAAACGTGATTTCAACTCAAAATGCCACTTCTCCCACAAATTATGTAGGCCAGTGACGCAACTTGCACAAATGCATTGCACAAATGCATTGTTATTAACCAGTATCTCTTCCGGTATAAAACCCAATACCTTCAAAAAAAAAAAATTATCAGCCATTAAAAACATATCACAGTGACGGTATATTCCCAATTGAATTGGTTCTACCCAATGTACACGTGGTATTTTTTTTTATTTGGGGTCAAAGATCATTACACGGTCACAACACGGCTATGTTCGTGGTCATAGACCACATCTATAGACCACAGCTATATTCAGTTATATTTGTGAAGTGATGAAGAGGAAGGTGGTAGCTTTGAGTATTTTGTATGGTATTGCTCTAAAAGCACAGAGACGAAACCGAGACTGCAGGACAGACCATATTCGAAGTGGAAACATCTTGTTTGTGCAATAAGACAGGGGGTATTATGGTTTAGTATCACATCTCATAAAAATACGGTCTGTCTCTCACTGGTGTTTGTCAGTAGTGCTACAATAATTAGTGAAAACAAGTCCGTGATTCGATTTTTTATTGATGATTTTGTCATTGATTGTAAATAGTCAGTGAAATTTCGATTTCAAATATTCAGAGGAAAGATATCCAATGTTCAATGTTTTGTGATCATGTGATAGAGGATAGTCAGTTACCGGTCTTCAATACTTGATTTACCGATTTACTGTTAAAATTAAATTCCATGGTCGAGGCGAAATTGAATGTTGCAACATCCTATGTAGCCTCCTTATCGACATGCACTTGGGCCGAGATAGAGATAGCCCGGATGTCCGACCGACAGAATCGACTACGATTGGACCTACCTACTCCCTGCCACATGACAGAGGAGAGTAAAACCAAACAATAACTATCATTATTGATGAGATTCATCAGGATCGTTCAAAGTCAAATTAAATAAATAATTCTGGTCCAGATCCAATAGTACTCACTAGATATATTTCAGTTCGTATCAGGAACTTTGTTCACTCTGCAATGACTGTAGTGTTTCTAGATGTCTGCAGTCCTTGGTGGCTGTGACGGTGTTACCACATTTGTAGGTTGCCGTTTGAGATGATCTGGTTTTGAGATGATCTGGACAGAATCTATGATCAGATCATCTCAAAACGACAACCTGCAAATGTGGCAACACCATCACAGCCACCAAGGACTGCCGACATCTAGAAACACTACAGTCATTGCAGATTGAACAAGGTTCCTGATAGGAACTGAAAATATCTAGTGAGTACTTTCATTTCTATTGGATCTGTACCAGAACTTATTTATTTAATTAAAAATATCTATCGTTTATCATTATTTAGTTTTTGTTTTTAATTTAAATATAGAGTTTTTGAGCATACACAATATTTTAAGACACGCCATTTGAAACTACCCCCAATGACGTAGGATCGTCTACGGGTCGATATATAATAGACATTGATAGACTACACCTGATGGGGAGGGGGGGGGGGGGGTGGTGTAGTGGTCTTCTCACTTACTTCTCACCACTGTGGCCGGGGTTCAATTCCCCGCGATGCCACATGTGAGATTGGTTGCCGATCCATGCTCGTCCTTCAGGTGCTCCGGTTTTCCTCCTGCATCTAAAATCGGAAGTATTACCATATCCCTGTCCCGCATGCTTAATTTCTTTCTGCAACCATAATGGGCCGCAATATATCACTAACCGCATAGTCCGAGGCAAGGTTCATTATTGTCAGGGTTAGGGTCTTAGGGTAATGGTCTTATGGTTAGGGTTAGGGGTTATAGGGTTATGGTTATGGTTATGGTTTAGGGTTAGGGTTTAGGGTTAGTGTTAGGGCAAGAGGCGCAAACTAACGACTATCATATCTGTTTAAAATATATATTCAAGTGCAAGGAACCGCATCTGGTTTCTTTATACGAAATCATTTACGGGAGATATTCATCATTTTCAAACCCGGTATCCAAAGATTTATCGTCTGAATATCAATCGTGCATAGCACATCCACGTGTATCGATTCCGTGTATTCATTTCAGTGTCTCTTGCTGTATAGGGTAATTATTAACCGGGCGATGTCGGTGTGCCCTTTAATGTTGAAGTATAATGTTCCACTTAAGTTTAGGTGGCTCCAATTCTCTTTGGAAGCGAGGGTCACGAATATCTCGGTGACCGGAGTGAAATTGGTCGTAAAAATATGTTAATCACAGCATTTGCGGTAATGAGCTATAACTAGACAGTGCTGACGGATTGGCGCAAAGGTAGCTCCCAGTTAATGTTCTGCGTATAAATTCACGAAATACTGAAGGCGACGCTATGGAGAAAATCACACGTTGTGGCTTTAATAAATATCGAGTCTGTTGTAATGACTAAAGGAAAATGAACGTTGCAAAGTTTCGCTGACTGGTTAGATTGTGCTTGGTTGAGGGCTCGATATGAATATTTTTGTTCTTTGAATACATGTAACAATGACACTTGATGGAATTATTTGCAGGCCAGGAAAAACTAACCTCATCCAAGGAAACTAAGGAAGAACAAGAAGACGAATCTGAATCTGCCGAGCCCGAAGAAGGTGATTAACTCATTGATGTATTCTTTTTGAGTGTATGAAACAATTAAATGTTGACGACTCTTTATTAAGCCCCCCTAAATAGTCAAAAGAGGACGAATAAGTAGAGGTCCGCGCATGATGAAACACCTCCAACTATAACTACTAGTTGGCAAAAAGTGTTCATTCAATATGAACAAATTCCTTTTATATTTTTATGTAGCGAACTGAATTATCCAAAGTATCATTGAGTACGTCATGACAAGTTATAGGTTATAGGTAGGAGTGTCAACCCAGATCTTAAAGCCATATTATAACATTTGCTGAGGATGACGCCCTCACTGATTTTTTTAAATTCATTTTTACACGATTATATTGTACTTTATTAAACCAATATACCCTGCAAAAATCAAGACTCTGGGTGCTGGTTTGTCAAAATCCGAGATTTTGAATAAAACGATGGAACCGGGGTTTTATTATTACGATGGAATTATTAGTCGAACGCATACACGATGTTCATAACACACAGTACGTACACGGCGTGCGGAACGGTGATCTGCACAACAAAGGGTCGTACCATAACATGACCGAAGGAGTGGTACATATTGGCGACATATGCGCTGGTACATGTAGTAAATTCCAATTTTCTTTGCTTTGCCGTAATTGTTCGGCTCAACAATAAAGGGGGATATATCTGACAGTAAAAACTTAACATTTTATGGCAAAGAAATGCTAATAAATCTATTTTCTATTTTTCTATTTGGACAATGCTTGTGGTTAAATACCACTAATTATGTATTACACGGGTTTCAATGGGGAAATGGCTAATTTCGGGTGGGATTTTCTCATATTCAGAACTCTCACAGTTAAATGGCACCAATATCAGGTGAAACTATATGATTTAGATGCCAAATGATCAAAAACTCAAAATAGTTTGACCTAAGTGAAAGTAGGATCTCTTGAACTAAAACAATGCGTTGAAAACCAGCCATAGAAGGAAAATTGAAAATCATATAAATATGCCTAAGCGTTGATGATATGCATGATCAAAAGTACCCAAAATATAATTTTGAAAATATCATTTCATCAAAAGAGCGCTATGATTAAATACAATGTGTTTCGGAATAATAACAGTGTGAGTGATTTGCTATACTAAGTGCCATGCTAAAATTCTAAAATTAAACGAACCTTTTGAAATTCAAATTTCTTATTCAATCCAAAGCGTCTCTATGTTTAGGGAGGGTGTTATTTGGCAAATTTTAACTTTTTAATGTGAGGACCCCTCAAAGTAAAGAGTTCACTGTACTGGACAATAATATTAACGAGAAAAGATGTGTTTGGGGGTGCGTGTGTAAGAAATAAGAACAGATGACAACGTAGCATTTTATTAGGCAAAAATGACCTGATGCAAGAACGTACTAAGACAGAAGAAAAAAACAACCAAATATGTTCCATAATGTACGAAAGTAGTTGTTTCGGTCGGGTGGTTTGCGTCGATGGTTACCATGACGGCATTTAGATACAAGCTCATTGCGCCTATTGATTGGGACTTCTGAATCGTGTCTATTACTGTATAAGATGTGAAGTTTTTCCTCTATACAGAGATTGCATTGGCACGAACTGCGCCTATGAGTATTAGAATACTTGAATATTTCCCATGAGATCTAGTAGTAAGTTTTTTACTTTTACCACCCCAGATATATTTTGAAAGTTCTGAAACAAGATTGCCCAAATTTTGATGTCGTCATTGGTTTAACACGTAAACACGAAAATGTATTAAATAATTTCAAAAGTGTATGTATATTATCAAGCAATATTTTACCAGTGTAAATCCGTTGAGGTTCGACAATGAACCTCATTGTAAGTACTGTTTTTTAAATTTTTTGTATGAATAACGCACGACATGTTATGATATATATACTCATATTTCCCATTCGTGACACATTGATACGTGGTGTATTGGTTAGCATTGGTACCTGCCACGCAACAGGTCTGGGTTCAATCCCCAGTACCGGCAAAGACATTTTTTCTTCATATTCATTTTGAATCCAAAATTATTTATTTTCATGTGAATGTGTATACATTGCACTGGGAAATATATTTTGTGCATTTTTTTCTGTAACTTGGCCAATAGAGCTAAAAACGCACCTTGGATCGGGGAAAAATAATTGGGTCCAACGTCCAGGCAGTGTTGCCGTCATTACGCTATCGGCTGTTGCCACATTGAATAATGTCGGCCACCATCGTCTGAAAGTTCTGTTTCCTTTTCATAGCATTCGTGACAGCCAGATTTGGTGTGGTTTATACCTGGTTTTGTAGCTACCTTATGTTTTTTCCTAATTCTTAGGCAATGATTGTAACATTGATATCACTTTACTGATAAAAGAGAATTTGAAATATTTAGACAGTGTTCATAAGACACAACCTAGCCGTTGAGCGGAGATGACCGCTATAAAAACATGCTTAATGTGTACCAGATAATGTTACTGCATATTTGTTAGAACAAACTCTGTGCTACTTAATTTGTAGCGTTTATACCGTATTGTAAATGACCCAAAGTGACCTTGAACGACCTTTGACCAAAACTCGGAGTTTAACTTTTCTGTGTGCAAGTCGTGCTCTGAGGTTTGTGGAACTTGAAATCTAAAGCAATTTTGGCATTATTTTGATGATCAAAAACACTTAAATGTTATGACATTTCCGTAAATAATAGAATTTCATTTCTTTCCCACAAAACGTTAACATGGTTAATGTCGCTGTCAGATATGTACCCTTTGAACCAAACAAAGCCAAAGCTAAGAAAATCAATATTTAATTCCAGCACATAATATTGCAAACGCGTTTTACTCTGTCGATTATGACTGATGTAATACTTTACTACTGTCTGTTCAATTAGCTTAGATTCTTGTATTTTTAAGATATTTGAAAAGATAAAAAATGGTGGTCAAACTCATCAAAGAAAAGTGTTAACACAGCCTTAGACCCAACATGATTTACACTTTTCAAATTCCAAAGTTCATTTTAAAACCCCATTTCTTTTCAATTTTGCCTCATTTTAGGCAGTTACTGGGGTCCACCAAAAGGGTTCCCGACCTTTTCACAAATCGAGTGGGACGGTCCATTCTCAACTTAGGGCATAGACCCTATCGAATTTAGCAAAAAATCTGTCCACCAATCTGTCCTGTCATTTCAATTGTTACACCGTTCCGGTTATTGGATAGGGTCTATAGGTGATATGATGGTCCACCGGTTTTTGTTGCACGAAATTAAGGTGAAGCTCCGTGAGGTGTGCGCGATTACATTTTATGCAAAACATTATTTCTTGCATTATTTTTATTTTTTCCTAAACAATGACATTAAAATTATGGATTTCGTTTTTATTTCAACTGCTTTCATCGACACAATATGTAATTGAGTTTTGTTTAATACCACCATTCTTTCCCAAGAATATCAGGATGCTTGACATTTTCAGATAGGGTGACTTTACAAGAATTGTTTTCTGCAACCTAAGTCATTGTTTTAAATAAAATCTTCTTCTCATAATTTGTATTCAACAAACAAAACGAAATAACAAATTGAAAATAAATGTGCAGTTTTATAATAGGCCTAGGCTCACACCTTCTCAGACCCATCCATAACAATAAATAAATAAATAAATAAATAAATAAATAAATACGCAAGGAGTATTTATAAAAGCTGGAACCTATTCTGAAAACCTTAGTTCATCTTCATATTTTTTTAACGTTGTTTCAACAGCGGGGTTTCAACACGAAAATAGGCCTATAGCTATTTTGTTGGACAATATTTTCTGATGCGGATGGTCGAATAAATACTCAGCGCGTCTAATTATTATGGCAAATCGTCCCCATTGCACTAAATGGATTGATTCAAAAAAGTTTATGGTACCCGACATTCTACGGCTTGTTATAAAAATATCGCGGGAAAAGACCAAAATTGAAAAGAAACTGAGTTTCAAATTGAACCTTGGAATTTGAAAAGTATAAATCACGTTAGGTCTAAGGCTGAGCTAATACTTTTCTTTGATGACTTTGACCAAAAATAAAAAAAAAATACATGAATCTAAGCTAATTGAACAGACAGTAATGCGTGACGTTTGGCCGAAGCGGTTTAATGGTTTTCCTAATTCTTAGGCATGTTAGGCAATGATTGTAGCATTGATATCACTTTACTGATAAACGAGTATTTGAAATATTTACCTGCAGGTATGCAAATAAGCATGGTTTTAGATCTATTTTGCACGTATAGTTCTGGCACACTGTTTGATTAAGTTAACAATATCTGAATCTTAATGAAAAATATAATACGAGCGTATGATTAAAAATTGATTCTGCATAATTATGCACATATTAATTAGGCTGATGACTACTTATCTGGCAGTCTTCTTGTTATTTGCAAAGTTATTTTGCACTCAATTGTTTTGAAATAATGTTAGATTATTTTTATGGCGTCTGAAATGAAATTGGTCAAGGGTGGTTGCGGATTAGGGGAGGTGGATTAAGGAGAGGAGTCGTATCGTAAATTGATACAAAAACCCCCATTAAAATTGTAATCTAGTAAGAAATGTCTATGAACTCCCATACCTGTAAACCAAGTAAATAGATACATAATGTCATTTCAAAAACTAATACATGCTTATAATTCCTGCACGTATAGTTCTGGCGCATGTGCTGGACCAAACATGCAATGAAATTCACACAGTTGTATAGTTTGACATGCAGGCTGAAAATATTTGGGTACAGTATGGAGCCAAGCGAAATTTTTCGAAATGATTTGATTTCTTTGAGGATTAAAATGCATCTTTTCTCGTTTTTATAATTTGTATCCAAACTGTAAATTTGAAATGGCTAGAACTGCAATAGTATGTAACAACGAAATTTTGTTTTATTTTAGACAAAAAGACACCATGCCAGAAACAACGTGCTAAGGCAAAGATAGAAAAGAGCGATTATGTGCCAGAGTGTAAGGAAAAAGGAGAGTTTAAACCAAAACAATGCAAGGGAAAAGGAAAAAAAACGTGAATGTTGGTGCGTTAATG